>NC_052105.1:6354004-6462190 GCF_012273895.1 Zerene cesonia | reverse complement strand
AAATGTTATTTGCAGTTAACAATTTTCTTTTTTCTTTATTACAATATTTATGGCAAGACTAGGTATATATACATATAACATACATATATATAAAGAAAATTTTGAACTCGATGGAATGTAAGAAAATATATAGTTAATTAAGTATTTAAGTAGTTTGATAAGAGAATCAGTAGATTTGTTTTCGTAACTAACAACCGATAAATTTTAATTTTACGCCGCTGATAAGTGAATACTGAAGTAAGCGCGTGCATTTAATATTCGTTTTGTACTATTCATTCATTTTTATCAACTTTAAATGAATTAAATGACTCACATTTATTCAACGAAAATTCTCAAGAGAGAGAGAGAGAGAAAGAATTCCTCTTTAATTCGATTAGCATCAGAAGAATATTTGGAAGTTGCTTAGAAAGTTCTCGCGTATTAGGACACACTAGTCTGCGCTCTTTTTGTTTCATCAAAATCTGTCCAGTAGTTTTTCCGTAATAGTAGGATTAACTGCCACTACATTATAAAAAATGAGACGCTCGTCCCGGCTCCGCCCGGATATCAAGATTCCTGTTTTATCCCAAGGCAGCATTTAATCGGAATAAAAAGTATCCTATTACTCAAGTCGGCTCATACCCTGGCTGTATACCAAATTTCATCAAAATAGTTTCAGCGTGATTGTCGCATAAACATCTAAACAAACAAACTTTCCCATTTATAATATTAATGTAATTGTGATGGAAATTCCTATTTGAAAATTGATAACAACCTTAATATCTTCATACCCTAATTTAATAAAGATTTTCACAAGCAACATTTTATAATGAACCTTATAAAAGGGCATGCCTAACTCACTAATTCATCATCATCAGCCCATATATGTTCCCACAGCTGGGACACAGTCCTCCTATGAGGGTTCAGGCCATAATCCACCACGCTGGCCAAGTGCGGGTTGGCAGATGTCACATGTCGTCGAAATTATGATTCTCGGACATGCCGGTTTCCTCACGATGTTTTCCTTCACCGTTTTAAGCAGTGGTGATGTTATCGACATTCGCGGATAAATTGAAAAAATCAATTTATTTCCTGCCCGCTCGCCCGGCCTCGAACCCCGACTTGTCGATTTTGCAGTCCGAGGTTCTCACCACTGAACCACCACTCACTAATTAATGCTATCGACTCCTTGTTTACACGCATTTATTTAACGATCGTTGAATAACATCCTGTACAATACAGGTATACGACATTGACTTCCAAGTTCCGTAATCATAAAGTATATTGTTATTATTGTATTAAATATTTATAGATATGTAGAAATATATCACTAACCGCCAGTAGAACAATTGAACATTACCGTGTGGTTTTTTAATCATAGTTTATAATGGGTGTTTAGTGGTATTAAGGTATTGTTTTAGTTCAATACTGGTGCTATGTAAAAAGTTGAAGGTTGCAATGTATTGATTTTAGATGTTCTATCTTATACCAATGTTGTTTTAATCATAAAATTCAATATTTTAAATAAATTAACTATGTAATATAGATCTTTGATATAGGGATTTGTCTCTGTCTATCCCTTTGAGATATTTCATATTTGATATGTTTTGTAAGTAAATAAAATTTTGCCAATATTTAAACACGGTTTTTGTTAGAATTTACTGATGTTGGTTATTCTTACAGGCCGAAACGGCTTATCAAATTTGTATGAAATTTGACATATAGTCAGGTAGACACTGGTATGGATTAGTATATAGACTTCTTTTTACCCGAGTACCACGCAAGTGACGCAGCGGGTTCCAGCAAGTATAAATATGTAAGTTATGAACTGATATTATAAAAGAATGATTTTTTTTAATTTAGTCTTTAAGTTAAGAACTTATCAAGTACTAGCCGCGCCCCGCGGCTTCACCCGCGTAAGTTCGTATCCCGTAAGAATATTGGGATAAAAAGTTGCCTAAATATTATTATATTTCTATTTATCTATTTATAATTTAGGACAACTTAAAAGTTGCCACGGCTTGTTACCGGACACTTAAAAATTATACATAACTAGCTGCGCCCCGCGGTTTCACCCGCGTAAGTCCGTATCCCGTAGGAATATCGGGATAAAAAATAGATGTTGGCCGATTCTCAGACCTACCCAATATGCTTACCAAATTTCAGAGGAATCGGTCAAGCCGTTGCGGAGGAGTATGGCAACGAAAACTGTGACACGAGAATTTTAGATATATAGATAAGATTAGTCTAAAAAATAAAACATAAATTTAAACTACAATTAAAATTAAAATTAAAACTACAATTAAAAACCACTTATTAACTGTAGACATATTGTAAATAGTGTAAATGAATAAAAATGAATAGTTACACACAAAACTTGACCGAGACCAACGACATAAATCATGAAACAAATGAAGAAACAACATTATTTTTATTCCAGTTGTTCAACTATCTACGTACCAAATTTCATTGCAATCGATTCAGTTGTTTTTGTTCGATAGAGCAACAAACACACACACATCCTTACAAATGTTCGCATTTATAATATTAGTAGGATAGGACTAGTAGGACAGTAGGAAGATACAAGAACAACGAGCAAAAGCAATTTCTCTCTAGAATTATTCATTTCGCTTCACTACGTAGACTACAGATCGCAAAACAATTAAAAACATAAGTGAATTAACTGGATGAAAACCTATTATTATCCTCGATAATTCTGCATATGTGTAGTGAAAAATAATGGAACAATCAAGCTAACATAAACATGAATTTAAAATACAGTTCACACTATTGTATGATCGCAATTATGTGTGATTATTATTTAATATGATGTCGCGTAACTTTGACAAATCACTGTATTTATAAAGCAAATTACAAAATGATAATATTTTGCATCATTCGCGGGTTATAGACTGTAATAATAAATTGCCAAGCATATATAGATGTTATCTGTGGCATAGCTATTATTTTGACTTAGGAATAATGTAAATTTTGACGTAAAGGAAAAAAAAACCTTTAATTGTCTATAGTAAGAACTATATTGTTTATTCGATTCGGTGTAGGTTAGAAGGGTGATTTTTACATCCTACTAATTCAACTAATATTATAAATGCGAAAGGTTGTAAGGATGTGTGTGTTTGTTAATCTTTCACGCAAAAACTACAGAACCGATAGCAATGAAATTTGGTACGTAGACAGCTGGACAACTGGAATAACATATAGGCAACTTTTTATCCCGATATGCCTACGGGATACGGACTTACGCGGGTGAAACCGCGAGGCGCAGCTAGTAAGGGTCATAAATTGGTATTCCCCCGAAAGTTATAAACGTTTTCAAGTTTTTTGCCAACTTTTTGAATGCAATCGGCCAAGCCATTCTCAAATTATAGTTTTTTGATAATCTATCTTTGAAAACACCGACTAATATTTTAGAGAACTTATGTTTACAGAGCTTATCTTAAAAAAAAAACCAGGCACCAATGGATTGTATAAACAAATTACTTTAGATAGTCCATTTATCGTGTTAGGCTTTAATATGCTATATAATATACTATCGGTCCGCCCCGGCTTCGCCCATGGTACACACTGAAAGAATTTTTCAAACAAACAAACAAACAAACAAACTCTTCAGCTTTATAATATTAGTATAGATTAAAAGCTACAACCAATGAGAGATAAGCATAAATTATTACAGAAACTTGGGGACAACTATTAATTCCTAAACGAAATCGTGACCATGGTTACATACAAGTTATATCAACCATAATATGCAATAGCATCATGACTATTTATATTATAAATAATCAATAATGTATTGAGCAAGTAAATACTTGTAAATTACTAATATCCATAGAACAAACCTTGAGCGAGTATTTTTTAGCATTCGTGACCTTTTACTTTCATATATTTTTAAGCGATTTCCAAAAACTAAAGGAGGAGCCATGTCTTATGGTAGTAGATAATAGATAGGTAACTTACTACATATCTATCTACTGCCTACTTGACTTGGTTGGCACCGACTTCAAAGAGATACGTACTAAGCGCTTATAGTAATTAAGTTAAAATTTATTTTTCGCCTTTAACTGATTTTGAAGTCGAATATGTTTTTTAATAGCTTTTTATCTGTTTTTTTCGTCTTATTTATAAAATTGCCGTGTCACGGTGTTCGTTGGTATTGTCTATGAAAATGGTCTCAACGAGTTAAATGGAACTTTTGCATTTAAGGTAAAGAAGAAAGACTATTGGTAGATTCCATAATAAACCTCTATGGTTAGTCGCCAATTATTATTAATAATTAGCTAGCTGTGCTGTGCGATTTCACTAGCAGTTAAAATCAAGTATTTATATAGCTCACGTGATATTCTGGTTCATAAGCAACATCACAGCTAAATATCATATAAATCCGTTCAGTGCTTTTCGCTTGATAAAGTAACAAACATACATCTATAATATCAGTAGCAGAGGATAATTCGGATCTAAAAGTATTACCATCTGGCTTATATTGAATCCTCGTAACCAACTGGCCTTAAGTCAACGACCGATCCTAAGATATCTTACGGACCATCATCTGATAATTCCTTTGTAGTCGAATAATACGAAATCCGTTTTGCATTCCCTCATCTTCTTAGAAGTCAAATATATAGTATTATATAAGATACATTCGATGAAGATTGATTACTGTAGTAATTCGTTCTTAAAATTATATACATCGTTATTAAAGTTTCGTGATGTATTTTTAAACGTTCCCAAAAAGGAAGGTTCTAAATTCGACTGTATGTTTTGGTTTTGTTATTGTAACTCTGGGTTATGAACCGATTGACGTAATTCGTATTGTATTGATAGGATATTTTCGTCATATAATGCAACTTTAGAATCTTTGCTATGGAGTGTTAGCTCTCTCCGCAGAAGCGTCGGTTATCTTTTGTGTTGAAAAGAATTAGTTTTGTTACATTTAGAAATTAAAGACTGGGGCGAACAGTCTCCCCGTGACCACGCTCGCTGTAGTGTTCGAAACGTCGGGTTAATAATATAATGAATAAATCGCGTTTAAAATCCGTTAAAAAGTTTTTAATTTCTAAATGTATAATACTCGCGTAAAACCAAACACAAGAAAATGCTAAGTTTTGTTACAGTTATTCGTCACGTGATTTATTAAAAAGTGTCCATACTCTAAATTGCACTAGATTAATATAATATTAATTGGTTGATTTAAAGTGATAAATAAACATAAGTTCTCAGTCTATTTATTATACGAGGATCGTAAATAACTACACTTATATTATGAAGAGGAAGAATTTGTATTTTTGTTCGTTTGTTTGTTTGTAATGGATAGACTCAAAACCACTGGACCGATTTCAAAAATTCGGGGCGAACAGCTAGTAATAAATAAATCGCATTAACCTCAAAATGATAAAAAGATCACCTACATTAATGAATAATTTAAACGATCGAATATCGTTATTAATTTATGGATGTAAAAAATATCGTTGCATGATTAAAAACATCTGCTTAAAATGGTTTAGACATTCCAAGGTAGAAATTAATATTTGTAATGGAATGGATTTCTTCGAGAGACACGCTAGCTGCACCTTGACACCGTAGGGAAATTAGACTAGTCGCGGACGTATTTTAATCAGCTCCCGTGGCCCCTTCGCTCAAGTGGCTAGACGGAACACAGTGGGGTTTTGGTCGGTAAGAATCCGACATAACCCACGGCTCCATCCCCGGGGGCCGTGGGTATCTATGCAAGATTTCCCCACTATAAAAAAAAAGGGAAATTAGACTACTGTTTCTTGGCACGAAGTTAGTAAAGGACTATCGGGATTATTTGCAATCCTACTAATATTATAAATGCGAAAGTTTGTAAGGATGCGTGTGTGTTTGTTGCTCTTGCACGGAAAAACTACTGAACCGAATGCAATGAAATTTGGTACGTAGACAGCTGGACAACTGGAATAGCAGATAGGCAACTTTTTATCCGTATATTCCGACGGGATACGGACTTACGCGGGTGAAACCGCGGGGCGCAGCTAGTGACTAAAAAAAAAAAGGCTAAAAATTGTGAATCTGATGTTTTTAGTAACGTCGATTGAAAGTTTTACCGGTTAATATCCAATTTATTTCATTTAATAAATTTATTATTGACTTATTGACTTATTAAAGTTGCTTATTTCTTACAACTGTCTTTTAAACATTAATCGTTTGAAATATCTTTTTATCCAATATTTAAATGAAGCTCACAATTTTTAGTCTTATAAAACGTTAGTCTTAAAATGTTACTAACAAATCCTTACAATAGTATTTTCTTGTGTCTGATTTTACGCGAGTATTATACATTTTTTTTTATGTTACAGTCGGCAATGGAGCTGGTGAGACGCCTGATGGTAAGCGCTACCACCGCCCATGAACATTTGGAGAGGCATAAAGTCCATTGCAGACCTTACGCCTCTACAAATGGATTGCCGACTTTTTGGAAAGGGATTAAAAAAGGATTGGAGATAGGAATAAAGGAAAGGACTGGGAAGGGTAAGGAAAAGGATATGGGCCTCCGGCTCCCCCACTCACCGAACGAAACACAGCAGAATGCTATTTCACGCCGGTCTTCTGTGGGTGTGTGGTACTTCCCCGGTGCGAGCTGGCCCAATTCGTGCCGAAGCGTGCTCGACTACCACATTCAAAAAACATTTAGAAACTGAAGACTATTAAACGGATTCTAAATGTTCATTATATTATTCATTACATTATTAGCCCGACGTTTCGAACACTTTACAGCGAGCGTGGTCACAGGGAGGCTGAGATGAAGAAATCGCTTTTAAAATCCCTTTAAACACTTTAATTTCTAAATCCTTACATTACTCAATAAGCTTAGGAAACAGCTATGATATTACCTTACCATTTATAGAGTTTCGCTAAACGTACCGCTATAATCTATATCGAGTTCAACCGTATCGTACAAGCAGTACGATACGGTTGAACTCGATAAGAAACGCAAATCAATTACGAAGACTGAACTTGACAGTTGGCGGAATGTACAATTACATCGTACCAAAGCCACAGATAATATGATATATAGATAATACATCTAGTACGTAAACTATGCCTTGGTTTAAACACGTGGGTATGTTTTATTAACAAGAGGCTAGGTTTGTGTAAATATGTGATTGAGTTTTCCAATTCACGTGCGCGCTGATTATAAATGATTAATTGATTGGATTTAAACATTAATAAAAATCTATAGTTTATGTGCGTCGCGATCATGCAATATGTGCTATAAGGTATGGGACCTTATACAAATACAAGCAAATAGTGGTATGTATTAAAGTTAGTGAAAATTAGTCCGAACAGGTTATAAAGGCGTTGCAGGCGAGGTAGGAGCGCCGCTCATATTTCAAATTATCAAATTTCAAGAGTTGAAAATCTCCTTCGTTTTTGGGACATCGGTTGAAGCATAAAATACAAGGTACACTGAAGAAAAAAATGATCACGAGGCGGGATTCGAACCCGCTTTTTTTGTCAAACCGTAGCAACGCCTAGCCTCTCGGCCACTCGTGATCCCGTCACAATAATCGAATTTCTTCTACTCTTTCGGTTTTATGTGCCTAAGGGGCACCCCACGCCATCTATTCAGATGATTCGAATCCAACCTCGTGATCAAATTTTTTCTATTCTTTCAAAATTTCTCCTTTATAAAGCATTTCAATGCAATAAAACTAAAAATTAAATCATTTTAATTAAATTAAATTATCTCATTCTTAGTACTATCAAAATAAATAAGAGAAACTCACCTCTTTAACGATGGAATGTTCTTCGAAGTAGACGTAAGAATCGCACTCGATTTCAGTAGAAGTATCATAGTAGTGCGGTGAACAGGTGTCGTTGGTGCCTGTGACATTCGTGAAGGGAGCGTATCTGCGGCACTTGGACGGTTCACCATCTTTCCCGTGAGGTATGGAGTAATTCACTATGGACGGGTCTGAGCAGTCTGGCACTGTACATCTGGAAATTTAAGAATACAGTATATTTAGGGATGTTTTAAGATGCAAAATATCTAACTATTGTAACGGCGAAAGTTTGTAAGTATGGATGGATAGATGTAAGGATATGTGTTACTCTTTAATACGAAAACAGCTGCTGCTATCTGTATGAAATTTGAGGTACCACGTGAGTGATGACGCACGCGGGTTACAGCTAGTTTCAAATAAATGCAATATGCTAATCTACAGTACAAGAATTTGTTTATTATTTAGTTTAGTTAGATTTGCGAAAGAAATAAAATTAATTTTTCTTCCGCCTAGGCTTCGCCCATAGAACATAATATTTTCCCTACGTCACTCAGTGAACGCGCAGCTTTCTAATGGTGAACGTATTATTGAAATCGGTTCAGTCGTTTTTGTTCTAAAACAACACAAACATAAATATAAAAAGCGCTTGGATATCCTTTGTGTGAAGTCTCTGAACCGCTTAACGGACATATATATATATTATAACCAAAAATTAAAGAGGTTCTCTGTTATTTTTTTGGTTTTGTACTCAATAACTGCGTGGGAACCTATTGTATTGACGTTATTTACTTGTTTTGAGTTTCATAGGAAATTGTTGTCATTCCCATTTTCAAATTAAGAACGATACATCCATGATACGTCGAGCGGCGGTGACCCTTATTGCAAATAATTATTATTTAGGAAACATGAATTAAGTATTCCTTTTAATAAATGAGTAGGCGTTATTCAGAATTGATCACTTTTTTTTCTGTCACATTTCATTATTTTTCTAATTTGCTGGTTATAAAAAATCGTAGTTCATATCTATCACTACATAGTATAAAAACAGCTTTCCGCCGTCTGTATGTCGTTTAAAATGACGCAACAGATTTTGATAGGTTTTTTTAATAGAGTAATTCATTGTATAATCATATGTATTATTGGACTCGTGCGAAGCCGGGGGGCTAGATAGGTATATAATCAAAATTTAATTTAGGGCTAACTTTTGATTAATCTAAGGTGAATAAATAGGGATATTAAATGAGAGGAAAATGTTTGTGAATAATATATTTATCATCGAATTATCTACCTATATATATGGAAAATATTTAATCATAAATGACTGTTTTATTTTATTTATAACATTAAAAATTACAGTATTTCTTTTAAAAGGATAAATCGATATTGATTTTACGTAAGTTATTGTACATTCTGATGACGTGGATGCAATAAAAATAACAATAGTTATATACATTATTCACACATACAACTAAACTAACAAAATACTACAAAAGTAAGAAGGTTACTCTCTCGTTAATACCAAAAACCTTAATGTTTTTATTTTTAAATGGATACACATCATAGTTTTATATACAAAACTGGAGGTGAAGTTACTTGATAAAGTGGCAGATTTTGTCATCGGTTTTTTTATAAACTCGCTAATAAAACTAAACATAAAGGAGTCTTATTAGTAATATTTACAAAAAGCACAAAACAATAAATTCTTCGGCGTTATCACTTAATAGTGATATCTTCCAGGCCAACAGGGCATAAGGTACCTTAATAGAATGAAATAGGTAGCTAGGAAATAAGCAAAAAGGTTTTATTGAAAAGATAGGTAGGTAAAAATTAGAACATATAAAATATCAAGATATTTACCTACTGAATATACTAAAATAAATATACGATTTATTATACTCACGAGGAGATTTCTCTATTTTTTGTTTTCGTTGGTAGGTATTTTTTATTAGAGATTTTGTTTGCAGAATAATTTTTTACATTTGGGAAAGAAGAACCTCAGTGTAGCCTGAATAGCAGCGCTATTTCGAACTTGTTTTATACAATATAAAGGCTATTTTCGTTTGCATAATTTAAGTATATAATTCATATATTATTCTTTGTCATGAAATACATTTCCTTGTTGTGGAAATTTTAAAGAATAGAAAACAATTTATCACGAGCGGGATTCGAACTCACGTCATCCACTGTGCTGTGACAATGCCTTCCTTCTACTTTCCATTTCTTTTATCTTTTCGGTTCCTGACTAAGGGACGCCTTAAACTTTTCTTTCAAATCTTCCAAAAAATCGGATAGCAATTAATTATTTATTTATTATTTTTACATAATTTACTAGATTGCAGTCGATTATTATGAAATAGTTACTTCTCATTTGGACGCTTCCTATCTATGTTAGAGATTCTGTTATCATACGATTATCATATCTAATTTAAATAAATTACCGATTTAATTGCCTCATTTAAGCGTTTTACGCATTGTTTATTAACTTTTAACGTGATTATTTAATATCAACTGGTTGTACTGGCTTTAAAAATAAGTATAATCTATTTGTAAAATAATTTTCAGTATCAGTTTCACTTGCTCCTATTTTTATAGTGGGAAAAACTTGCATAGATAGCATGATACCCGGGGAAGAGGCTGTGGGTTATGTCGGAGTCTTGACTAAAACCTCCCTCTTCTGTCGTACCGTATAAGTGAAGAGGCCACGGGCGCATGCTGAAATTCTGTCGCGATTTTATGCCAGCCTACTATTAAGGCTTACAATATTGGCCATTTATTTAGCCAGACATTTGCCCTACAATGTGTAGGAAGAACACAGGACGACATAAGAATTAAATCAAAACAACCGAATTAGTCCTTAAATGTTTTTAAATGTTCTATTTACTTAATGATTATTAATAAATACGTGTTTATTTATTCATTATTTACGAGATAAACAATAATAAATTTATAAAAAAACAAAGAAGGAAGCAAACGAGTGTCAATACTGGCGTAAATGTAATTTATGCAAAAACTTCTTTAAAGGCACGTCAGGAAGTTAAAAATATATCTACTAAGGTATCTATACTAATAAAGCTGAATAGCCTGTTTATTTGTTTACACGTGCTAACCTAAAGAACTACTGAGTCGATCGAGATTTCTTTCACCATTGGACATGTAATGTTTGAAATGTTTGTGCGTAGTCTCCGACTGGTAGAGGTAATTTCTACTATGGGAAGTCTATGAGTACGTGAAGCCGGGGCGAACAATTAGTAAATATAAATAACTATCTGTTCGCCATGGCTCCAGCCGAGATTCGATTATTCGATTATTTTGAAGTGAAACTTCTTTAGAATCGTTGTGATTTCATACCTGATGCAACGGAAAAAACGACAGGTAAGACAAAAATGTGTAGAATGAAGCCGGCAAAGAATGAGACAGAAATATACATACTATTTTATATTTTATATATATTCATCTCATGCTTTTGTCGATTTACTGAAGTTTCACTTCTATCGTATGTGAATCGCACACACACTATTTCAAACTTTTCAACACTCATATAAAGCCTTTGGTTTGCCGACTTTAATGGAAAGAGATAAAGAAAATTGACGATAGGAATGCAGGAAAAGACTGAGAAGGGTGATGACAAGGATACGAACCTCCGGCGTCACCCACCCACATGCGTGGTTACTTGTATTGGTAGGCAGATAGGAAGCAGGTAGGTATATATAACGTCTGATAGAGTTAAGTCCTCTGAAATAATTGATAGTGAGCCTGTTGCAAGTTGAGGCTATGTAATGCACTATACAGAATACAAGAACAGCTCTCTACCCAGAAATCCCTGTTACAATATTATAAATGCGACAGTAAACTGTCTGTCTCCTTCTTACGCCTAAACCACTGAATCTACTATTACTAATTTGGATGAAATTTGGTGTGAAAATAGTCGTAGATCCGAGAAAGGAGATGGGGTAATTGCTATGCCGTAAATCAGACGGGAACTTTACGGTATTCAGGGACGGTCAATCTTTTCCTTTGACTAGGCGGACGAAGCCGCGGGTGTTGAGGTAGTTATCAATACAAAGACATAGGATATATAGGACAAGGGTCCAAGGACCTGACAGAATAAACTGGTATCAAAATTTCTCATATAATATACTAGCTGGGCTCCGCGGTTTCACCCGCGTAAGTCCCATAGGAATATCGGGATAAAAAGTTGCCCATATGTTATTCCAGTTTAAATACCAAATTTCATTGCAATCGGTTCAGTAGTTTTTGCGTGAAAAAGTAACAAACGAAGACACATCCTTACAAACTTTCGCATTTATAATATTAGTAGGAGTAGGATAGTACGATAGGAAGTAGGATAGGGATTCGAATGCGAATGTTTCTATTCTTTAAAAATTTCTCATTAAAAAAAAGCATGTTCAATGCTATAAAACTATGAATTACGGTTATTGTATGATAAAATAGAGTAGATTAAAAATTTTACGCGTTTTTAAATATAGCAAAAACTGAAAGCCATTATTACATTGTCTTTTGTAAAGGAAATTATTTAATTTCAATAAATGCCAAACAATTATCGTTATATCATCAGTGAGAATTTCCATTGTCATTGACATAATTGTAATTATTTCCCTATGTCCATTATTATATGTAACGATTTGTACATACACTTGTTAACATCCATACTTGAATGCGTTTTTTAATGTGGCAACACAGATTTAGGTACCAATATACTTATATATTATATAAATAGTACCTAAATCTGTATTATCTATGGATTTAGACCTGCTTCTGTACTGTTCTGGCTTTACCAATTTCATTCACCTTTCTACATGTGTTCTAATCCAATCCTACTAATATTATAAATGCGAAAGTTTGTAAGGATGTGAGTGTGTTTGTTGCTCTTTCACGCAAAAACTACTGAACCGATTGCAATGAAATATGGTACGTAGACAGCTGGACAACTGGAATAACACATAGGCAACTTTTTATCCCGATATTCCTATGGGATACGGACTTACGCGGGTGAAACCGCGGGGCGCAGCTTGTAATATTATAAATGCGAAAGGTTGTAAGAATGTGAGTGTGTTTGTTTCTCTTTCACGCAAAAACTACTCAACCGATTGCAATGAAATTTGGTACGTAGACAGTTGGACAACTGGAATAACATATAGGCAATTTTTTCCCGATATTCGTACGGGATGCGGATTTACGCGGGTGAAACCACGGGGCGCAGTAAAGGATAATTTCAAAGACTAAGATTTAACGGAATTTTAGTTTACTAATAGGTGATAATATGCATTATTTTTTATATACGTTTAAATCTATCATATAAAAGTTTATTATCATATTTAGTATAGTTTTCATAATATAAACAATGGTTTATTGTACAATATGTTTACAGTGCATTAACATAATCATTATTTAGTGTTAAATGCACTATACACCTGTCACATATCAATTGAATGTCCTAGTTTTTATTGCAAGACTAGTTCCTTGATTACTTGTAGATTCCTATAAAATTATTATAGACTTGTCTTATTTAATTCGCTTTTCATTTTACGCGAGTATTGTACATTTAGAAATTAAAAACTTTTTTAACGGATTTTAAACGCGTTTTATTCACTCAGTCAGTCGGTCTCGCCGTGACCACGCTCGCTGTAAAGTGTTCGAAACGTCGGGTTAATAACATAATGTATAAATAGCGTTTAAAATCCGTTAAAAAGCTTTTAATTTCTAAATGTTGTGAATATTTAAGGCTGTATCTGAATATATTCTGTTTGACTTATCACTTATTAATCAGTTAAAATCATACTAATATTATAAACACGAAAGTTTGTTAGAATGTATGGATGTTTGTTACTCTTTCACGCGAAAACCTCTGTTGCGGCCTGTAGGGAGTTTGTTACAAGAATAGATTATAGTTTGGATAGGACATAGGATACATTTAATCTGACCACACGAGTGAACGAGTTCTAGCTATTAACAAATAATTTATGAAAATATAATTATTCAATAACTGTTGAATCGCCTATTCACGAATTTATGTTTTAATTTATAAGTAAGTCGAGAAAGTGGTCCTTACTCCACAATTAAATTGATAAAATGTTAATCATTATCTGTATATTTATTAAATAAAGTTAAATACAAGAAAGAAAACAACATATCAATTGAATAATTATTTATATCTACGTATTCAATATGCTTTTAAATTAGGTCGAATGATAAATGCATTCGATATATAGTGGAACACGACATATATATATATATATATATATATATATTTAATCCATCAAAATATATAAAATGTTTGTATTTGCATTACATTTAAACTTTGAACATTTGAATCTTCTGTGTTTTGGTATTTTGAAGTGCATAACTGAATAATAATTATAAAATAAACTTTAATGTGAAACTGAATAATAATTAAAAAATGGTCACAGACGTGCCTGGCGCCCTCCCGTGGAGTTCTAATATTGAGAATCACGCCAATTGGTTGACAATCCACGGAGTTATCGAGTACGAAAAAGGAAAAATATAAATCAACTTTTTTATTCTGCGATACTTTTACTATTTCTTATAAATCATTATCTAGTGAACAAGATTTGATTTAAATCTTGTTACTAACGAGAATCGACAAGAGACCTGTAGCTATAAATGTAGTTAATTTTTAAAAGTACTTAAAGAGATTTTTTTGAAAAATTACGGTCCATTCATTGCACGTTTATCTCCTTTTCAACCGGCTCTAAAAAGCGAGCTGGCTATTTCTTCGATTGTGATTTTTATTTTTTATCTCATAACTTTTTACTGGATAAACCGATATTAATGATTCATTTTTATTTGGAAGCTAGTGCCGCACGTGTGGTCCTGTTTAAATTCGTTTTGTTCTGTCAATTTGAAGGGGATTTAATTTATTGTTAAAATTAGTTATTTTTTTGGATTAGATTCCATGAATTTTAAGTTATAATTTTTGAAGAAATCAAATATTGAAATCTACTTATCATCAGACATCAGACTTTCGTAGCAACTAAATAACGCATTAAGTGTTATTTTTAACAGCACATAATATTATGAAAGAAAATGTTCTCACCTGTATTTAAGATCCATCGCTTCGAAGTTATACACTGAAGAATACATGCCCGCCAATAAAACGGGGAATAATATCAAAATAGTATTTAATATATTAAACTTCCCAAACGGTCCGAGAATATGCAGAATATCGTCCACGGTTACTTCTTTATTCTTTTCCATATCCATTTTGTTTACCATTTTGAAGTTCTAAATTCAATTTAAACTTATTTAGCGGGAACGAAGGAATGTCAAACTACGAGATTAAAAAATTAAATCGTCTATCACAACACTTCAAATTTGGAACGTTATTTTTTTTAATTTACAGAATGGCGAACGCGACGGTGTCGCGTCGGTCACCGGGCTATAGTGCGCGCCAAACCGTTTGATACTGACTTTTTATTGTTAATATAAGAATTGCAGCTTATCACCTTCAAGGAACTGTAACTATATTATTCAATTATTCACGTTACGTCAGATTACTCTTACCCTATAATAGTTAAATAAATTATTATTTTTCACAATTACTGTGACAATTATATCACCATCATTTGTAATTACCAATGCCTTTGACATGATTTTCATTGCTTTAAATACATAAAGATTTATTTATCATTTATTTTATTATGTATTTTACGCAAGCCTGAAGCAGATGTTGAATTTAAAATAAGAATAATAAGGAAAGTCATTAGGACAAAAATAATTACAAGATACATCAGCGTATTATATTAATGCCACGATGAAATGCCATGATTTTATTTTATGTACTTATTTGTATTTTTCTTACAATACGCCGAGTACATTCCATTTTGTTAAACTACATCAAATGAAAATATTGTCCAATTAGATATATATTTTATTTTGCTAAACGTAATTCTATATAAACATATTTGAAAAAAAAAAACATTTCAATTTCCGAACTAAATTTATCCGAGTTCCCGCCAAAACTAGGCCCGTCAAACACATTTCTGGTAAAATGTTACCAAGACCACGCTATAGGGAATAGGGATTACACTGTCAAATAATTATCAGTTCTCGTGTAGGGTCAAGCATCTTTCCTCTACATGGCAACAACCAATTTAACATACCTTACATATAATTTAAAATATGTGAATTGGCCATTTTGTTTTTACAAGAATTATAGCAAAAAAAATATTTCACTCGCGAACCGATCAAGCCACGTTTCTTAAATAAGGTGTAAGAGTGTCTGAAATTCAGTTGTATTAATTTAGTAGTAAATTCAGGATGATCTAGTTAGATCTGAAAAATGTTTTCGTGTCTAGCCCTTTATAGTATAGTTTTGGAAACATTTTAGATGATATTATTTTGATGAAATTTCATTCAAAATGATATGTGGAAATAAAAACACAATTTCAGAACTAAATTCTGTAAGGCCCGTCGAGAAAAATACATGCACGCACACACAAACACACACACACACTCATATACATGTAAACATTTCCCGCCGTAACTATGGCGACAATGATCGTTCTGAAAACTAAACAAGCATTGAATTGAATCATCCTAATATTGAACATTGTGAAACTAAATTTAAAATGGAGTTTTAAATAAATGTCTCATTTTGTTTGCTTTTGAGTCACATATGCAAACAATATTTACTACAATGATTTATATGCAAACAATATATGTACACAACTCATGAGCGATTATATTTTTTCACTGAAATTAGTACTGAATAATAAAGTCGTTACTTTGAAATTATCATTTTAGCTATACTTCTATACTTAATTACATAGTCGCTTTCATTAATGAATTTAACGCGTGCAAAAGCTGGTACAATATAAAACTAAAGCTTACTCGTCCCAGTCCTATCTTTTACTAGCGGTCGCACCCGGCTTCGCCCGTGTTACATATATATGCTATTAAACACTGAAATAATTTTTCAAATCGCACCAGTAGCTCCTAAGATTAGTGCGTTCAAACAAATAAATTCTTCAACTTTATTATATTAGTATAGATTCCCTCTTGTCAATTCTGTCTTTACCATTTACAGTCGGCAATCCATTGGTACCGTAGAAGCGTAAGGTTTGTAAATGACCTTACATTTTGATATTTTTTTTAATGAATGGAACGAAGTAGTTCAAAAGAGATTCTGTACCGCCTTTTTTAAATAGTTCTGCTATAATAAGCCCGGACATAGAAAAAAAAAACATTTTTAATCGTTATTAGGGTTTAAACATACACATTTCAGTCGTGGCAGCAATGAGTTAATACTTTTGAATAAACGACTCATAAATACGATCGGATTTTAATCATTTGCCTTATTGCAGTTCCAACCGCAACATCATATAATATTAAAAGTCAGTAATTCACAATTTTACCACAAACACTCCGCCAATAGAACATATAATGTATGTTAACCACAGCTTATAATGTTGCCATCAAATGGATTTTAGTTTTGGTATTGCCCTCTTATAATAATTGATAATTAGTTAGCGCAATATTTATACTAAATCTAGCTGCGCCCCACGGTTTCACCCGCGTAAGTCCGTATCCCGTAGGAATATCGGGATAAAAAGTTGCCTATATGTTATTCCATTTGTCCAGCTATCCACGTTCCAAATTTTATTGCAATCGGTTCAGTAGTTTTTGTGTGAAAGAGCGACAAACACACACACACATTCGCATTTATAATATTAAAGATGGCAAACGGCCTATTTCCCTACCCAGTGTCATTTCCTTCATGTTTAAATAAAGTAGCCTAAATCAGTTTCTAAGCCTAAGAAGCCTAAATCTATCACTAATATTAAATTCTTCTAAATCTGATCAACCATTTCTGCATACAACTCAAAGAAACTATCATGTTTATAACAGCGTAGCTGCAAAAAGGTAAAGGTAAGTCGTGAGAATGCCGCCAGGATCTATTAAAAATATTTCCCTCGCAAATATGAGAGTACAACGAATCACTTAGAGATTACACTGCTACAGTACAATATCATTCGGGGCGACACTCAACTTGTGTTGCAGATTTTTCGCGATTTATTCCGTTGACGTAACCCCGTATCCGATATTGCACTCTGTGTAAGTTATAGTGGTGTGCGTTGTCAATGGTTTTTATCGATAATAGATTTAATAGGGAATTCATTTTATGTAATTTTTATGGGTCGTATACATAAGTGTATAAGATGAGTGATACCTAAAATGAAGATATTTGTAATGAAGGAGGATATATTATATTTTTATAAATACTTGTTCGAGTATTTCATTCAACACAGTTATGATACTCGTCATAAACTCCACAATACAAGATATTATGAACTGTGCGTTGACTAAAATAAATCAATTAAATATTATATAATGCCTTAAGCATCGCGCTTAGCAAATTCTAATTATAGATTTAATGCTAGGTGTTTTGTAAAATTTTCAAATACCAAGTGCTATATATGCCGATAACGTTCAAAACCAAGAAAAACATCTTCATACCATATTGCAATAAAATTATACACAATTGCAAAAAAATCATATCGATGAATTTAGCGGATTATACCCAAGGAAAATTAAAGAAAGCTCCAGAGTCCGCATAAAAAAACACCGGCAATCATATGATTAAGACTTTAATAAAAAAATGAAGTTAGTGTAGTTTATTTTTTTTGTTTTATTGTATTCATATGTTTAAAGAATAGAAAAGGCTTTAGAATAAGAAAAAAAAAAATATATCATTCATACACTTTCCAAGAGCAAGTACAAAAAACGTAAGTATAAATTTTGGTTAAATAATAATTTTCTACACTAAAACAGTTTTTGGGAATTTCATTTAAATATAGTTATTCTAACAAGCAGACGCGCTTGATTTTTTTAATCCACCTTTATCTCGTAAACTATTCTTTATTCCCTCCATCAATCCTAGCCTTACTTATGCCTCTGGAAATGTTCATGGGCAGTCAGGAGGCAGGTGCGCTTACCATCAGGCGAGCTTCAAGCTCTTTTGCCGACTATGACAAAGAAGATAAAATATACACTTATCCTATATGCTAACCTATATGCATAGACCGTTATGACACATCTTAGCTTATCAGCGTCGAGATAGTGGTGAAGCAATGACAAAAAAATGAAGAACGGTATACCCAAAATGGGTCAAAAGAACTTCTAACAAGGTATCGTATTGAATCGTCCCATCACTAAATTCCGCCTACTCTCAAATAAGCTCTTTGTGGGATTAAAAGTTTTTGACTCACGGGTTGTAGTCTACAAACTTGTATGCGCATTCTAATAATATAGTCTTGTTATTTTAATGTTTTTGTGTTTTCTAAGAATTCCTTTGCTTTATGGATTCGACAAAGAGTTTTTATTTTCGGCCGGGTATTAAATTTATGTTCTGACTTTAAAAATATTTCTTAAAGGGTTTGTATTTAGATTAATCCTATATCGGTTATATTTTGTATACTTATATGTCTTACAACCCTCATAGGAGGCCTGTCCCAGGAGTGGGAACATATATGGGCTGATGGTGATGATGATGATGATATGTTTTATATTTATATATGGTTCAGCAGTTGGCTTTAAGAATTGAGAACCTATATAATCCAACAAAATTAACATTTTTATAACAAACTTCTTTAACCGAGGTTTTCATTTCCTAGTAATTTAGAGAACATTGTTGCTTAAATAAAAGTACCCGTATGGCGATAGCTGTTACTTTAATAACCAGTTTATTTGCTTAAATAATTATAGGAATCTAAGCTTCGTATGCAGTTTACATACACCTATAGTACTCCATTGGTATCTGAGTTTTTGTAGATTAAAAACTAAGTCGGGCGGATATATTTATGTTTTATTTATAATTCTTTACGCCTATACATACAGGAACCTTCTTACTATTATACGCAAAAAGGCGGACATATCAAGTCCAGGTAAACGGGGCAAAAGGCCAGGTCAGTCAGGACAATCAGGTCTTAATGTAGCGACTAGAGTAAAACACATTCTTCAAAGAATCATATATACATATTTCGAGTTTCGACCAACGCTCGTCCCGGTTTCGCCTGGATATCAAGTTTCCTATTTTATTAATGGAAGCGAGATAAAAGTATCCTATCACCCAAGACAGCCTATACCCTGCCTGTATACCTAATATCATCAATATCCGTTCAGTAGTTTCAGCAACAAACAATATAATATTAGTGTGAAGTATGATATATATTCGACCCTTCAACCTTTTGTTTAATAAACATTTCTTTGAGATTTTTTCCGTTAAATATTCAAACCCCTAAATGACGTATTTCATCCCGTTCACCTTCATGCAAAAACATGAATCCAGTTCCATGTAAATTAAATAATTATAATGTTAATTAAGACGGTGATACATCATGCGTAATTCGCTTAATGCTTTGCCCCTGGGGCGGTTAATAAATCTGCCTTGTACAGATAATAAGCGAACAGATTCTGTTTTCTTCTGTATATACTGTGATGTGGGATATATCCTACTAATATTATAAATGCGAAAGTTTGTAAGGGTGTGTGTGTGTTTGTTGCTCTTTCACGCAAATCTAGTGAACCGATTTCAATGAAATTTGGTACGTACACAGCTGGACAATTGGAATAACATATGGGCAACTTTTTATCCTTATATTCCTACGGGAAACGGACTAACGCGGGTGAAACCGCGGGGCGCAGCTAGTATTTTATAGACTTGTTGTGGTATATTCGTTTCTACTAACTCTATTATGATTATGATCGAAAATATTATTAAATAAAAATCCTTTCATTGCGAATAGTTTTAAGTTTATGAATTACTAGCTGACCTGCGAACGGTTCGCTATCAAAACGCTTTCATACAAACTTTCATCCCCTTTTTCCTCAGGGGTTGATTTTTGAGAAACATAGTAGCCTATGCCTTATTCTGATGTTATATTATTGTAATGTTTCAATAAAATCCATTAAGTAGTTTTTAAGTGATTGAGTAACAAACATCCATCCATACTTACAAACTTTCGCGTTTATGATATAAGTTGGATATTCATTGTTCTTAATATCATAAATAAGTTAGTGTGTTGGTTTTTTGTTTGTCTTTCTTATACGGCGCAACGGAGAGTTTTGTGGTTTGATTTTGTGTCTGGAGACATCACATAGGCACATATCCGGACATTAGACATCACATAGGCAGTAGTTGATTATTAATATTACTTATTACGAATCTTCATTGTCAAGACATAGTAATATTATCCTTTTCGTATCTGTTTTAAGATGTCTCAATTCGCTTTGGAAGTTTTAAAGAGTTTTAATTCTTTATTATTGAGGCATTCTAAATATACAAGTCTATGGTCTATGATCTATCTATGCTTCTCATTCGATAGAAATCTTACCTGCGTTCAACCACACATATGCATTATTGCGATACAACAGATTTGCACAGAGGTACAATAATATAGATGCATATCGTGTCCAATAATACGCTAACCTATACACCTGTTATTCTTTCACAAATAAATACAATTAAAACAGTCTCTACCGTACAGTTACTCTGCTAAATATTCCGTACGTAAGTGCAAGCCTGTGTTAGTCATTACCACGTAAATAATTTCTCGTCGCCTGCACCCCACGGGATTTAAATTTTCACCGACATGCCTTTTTTACCCCTTCGCGTTTGAATCTTTGATTGCTGAAGACACATATCATTCTAATTTTCAATATATATATATAAATTCTATATATATCTCTACTCATCTATATTCTATATTAATATTATAAAGCTAAAGAGAGCTTGTTTTTTGTTTGTTTGGTTGAACGCGCTTATCTCAGGGACTACTGTTACGATTTGAAAAATTCTTTCAGTATTAGATAGTTCCTTTGTTGAGGAAGGCGATATAAACCGGGGCAGTCTGCTAGCATAACTGAATTAATTAACCATTAGTTGTAAATGATGTTCCGCGAAACTGATCAAATTTCAAGGTTATTTATATTAAAAGCAATTAATTCACAAAATTTTTCAAACTAAATCTTTATTTAATGTAAATAAACTCAAATACGAAATATCTTAAAAGCATTCGCAAACGGTTTTATTTCCCCAAAAGCTCCTTTACAAGCTTCCAATATTTTATATCCATTCGCCTCCGAAATTAATAATCTATATTCAAATGCCAATAATATTCAAATATAAAGTATATTTTAATCAAATGCATTTCTGGGCACGTTATCGTTCCGCAATCTCTATAAATTTCATATCAGCTAAATCTTTTTCTAATATCATTGAATATCGTTTCAAGCCGAGAGCCTCGACTTAGCTCGAGTTCAAAAGCACTTGTATGAGAGTATAATGCAATATACGTCGTATGAGTCGCTTGTTTCATTATAAAATCATCATTTTTAACCGACGTCCTAAAAAGGAAGGTTCTAAATTCGACTGGTTTTTGAATTTCAACCGATTCACGTGTTTTTTGTGTTTGCCAGGGAGTTTTAGTTATTTTATCGTATTGTCTCTTTCTCCTCCTCTCGTTTTGAACCGATTTCAATAAAAGAAGGAAGTTCTGAATTCACAACTTTATCATGGATGAACCGATTTTGAAGATTTTTTTATTTAAAAAGTTGGTGCCTCGATACGCTTATTTTTCCAATATTTGTTTGTTGGTTCTTCATTTTATTATTTGTTTGTTTGTGTGTGTTGAAATGTGTGGTACTTTATTTCTTACTGCTTTCTAAAACATTACACCATCAAATAAAATTATTTATTCATATAAAAAGCCTAACCTCAGCCAACTGGGTGTAATTCGATAAGTAATTCTAACAGCTATTCCAGGGTTAATTCCGGGATTTATAATGAGTCCAACCTTTCTTGTTAGGCGGATAACGATGCAATGTGGCCGACTATAACGCGTAACGAACTGAACGTACCCCGTAGAGGGCTAAACAATTCACGACAATCCTAATTACAAAGGTAAAACATTCTGAGAAATTAAATACAAGACCGGCGCCAAATGGCCTTTTCGAGGTCACATGCGGTCCCTGTCCGGCAGTTTTACGATGGTACCGCTTTGGCTTCCGAGTTGTAGTGGTGAAGTTACTTTTGATTCGCTGTTTATTGTTGTGTGGAAATTTTGTTCAGGTGCCTATTTATGGCATTTACGGTAATGAGTTTGTTTGACGGTGGTGTTTCGTTCAGTATCAGTACATTTACAGGAAAATCTGTAAATGTACTTATGTAGTTGAGGCGATTGTTGTGTTTGATTTATGGTGAATTGATGTATTGTTAATTTAATTTTTAGTTTCATGACATTCAAATTCTCTATAAAAGAGAATTTTTTTATATATGATCGTAACAACATGTTTTTATTTATTTAGCACTAGCTACGCCCCGCGGTTTCACCCGCGTAAGTCCGTATCCCATAGGAATATCGGGATAAAAAGTTGCCCATATGTTATTCCAGTTGTTCAGCTGTCTACGTACCAAATTTCATTGCAATCGGTTCAGAAGTTTTTGCATGAAGGAGAAACAAACACACACACATCCTTTCAACCTTTCGCATTTATAATATTAGTAAGATAGTAGGATATAATATTAGTAGGATAGTAGGATTGACCAGTGGCTTTGAGTGCGTAGTCCAAATCATTTAAAGTTATTTCTGACTAAAAGATCACCTGATGGAAATGGATCAACACGGAGATAGGGCTGCTGCAGATGTGTTGTTCACTTTTAAGAAGTGAAGGATAAGGAAAGGATTGGCGACGGTAATAAAGGAATGGATTGGAATGGGTTAGGAAGAGAATACGGGCCTCTGGCTCCATCGCTCACCGAAAAAATACGATAGTATTTCTCGCCGATCTTCTGTGGGGTTGTGGTACATTTTCCGGTGCGTGCTTGAGACTTTTCTTGAAGTTGGTAATATAACCTTCAATAAAATTCGAATTAAATTTTATTCTAAAGTTGTACCTATTAGTAAATAATATAAATTTCTCATTAATGATTGTTATTTACTTAACCGTTAAATCTGATTATCGCATTTGAAGCCATGAACTAAAAGCTACTAATCTACTCATAAAAAAATTATTAGATCTATTCAATTACGCACCACAGGGCCAATAAAAACAGCTACATCCCTAATACAACATATATATCGTTACTAATTAATTATGCAAGAACATCACTAATCCGCGTATGTATTGTTCGAAGCCTCAAGGTATAGGGAAACAAGGCATTAATCAAAAATTCCCCGCGTCTCGTAAGCGCTCTTCAATCCCACAAAGAGCTTTTATGTGTGTATTAATGTTTAGGTATGCGAGTGTATCGATGTTTTGTGTCGATAGTTTGTGCTTTTGAAGACTTGGGAAAGCGGTGTAGGAAAATTTCTTGCACAATTGTGTTTTTTACTTTAGAAAACGGCATATTCTTAACTACCTTAGTGAGTTAAGGTAGCTTGTCTAATATTATGATTGACACATCTCAATTAAAACGTTACTGCGTTATTTGGTTGCACAAGATATACTTTCAGGCATTTAAGAGTTGGATGGATGGTTACATAAAAATACCCATGATGCTTGAAATTATTTAAGTTCAAATATAGGAATACTTACCTGTAATTTAAGTACATTGTATTTATTCAAAAAGACTTAGAAATAACGAATGTGCGTCTTTGCACGCTTCATTCGTATTACAACCGCACCAAATAACAAGCAGGTCAGCGATTCCTATCGATAACCTTCCAGCATCACTATAGGTTGTTTAAGAGTGCAATATTCGGGGTCCGCGACCCGAGCAAAAGCACAAAAGCGAAGCAACAGCTGCTAGTTCGAGCTCTTAATACTTGCGTCTTGCAATCACTCAGAACTAGGTGTTAAAATTATTTGAAAGCCTCCAGCGGTATTAAAATATGCATTGTCTAGATTGGAAAGATGGGAGATGTTTTTGTACTTATAAGATGCTAGATGTAGGGCATGAAGATGGCTTAGCTTTAGTTATACTGTGGTTATATTTAGTCTGTGTATTGTGTGGATTTTTTTAAAGAATGTGCGTTTCGCGTGGAGCAAGATATGTCTGGTTCTACGAAATGCCGCTTCCTTGCGATTTCATCAAGTTTTCCATTACAGATTGATGTGTCATATGTGGAGATGGTGATGATATGTTGTATGTCCACTTGAATGGTCAACTTTTTAATTAAAATTTTTGGGTAAGTTGAGCTGCGAGTTACTTTGAATAATCATATTTATCAATTGCTAAAATCTATCATGGTTTGTTCAACTGTCGCTTTTTAAATCCACGGGTAATTGTAACTTAATTAATTCAAAATATCTGTAATAGTACTAGTTGTGTTTTGCGGCTTCACACATTGACGAACCGGCAAATTAAGTAATTCTTTAGTTTATGACCCTGTCAAGTGTCATCAAAATGCATTCGGGGGTTTTCGCGAGTAACAATCATACGATACATCCTCACAAACTTTCACGTTCATTATATAAGAAGATAGATAAAAATAGAAAATAGAATGGTGGATTTGTGGATGGAATAGGATAATAAGCGACCTATACGTAATTGTGTCGTTTATATCAAAATTCAGGTACATCGATTTGTTAGATGCTGAATGATGAAAGAATGTATAAAAGTAGTAAAACTATTTCTACATTTCTTTCGTTCAAATTGTCAAAAACATTGTTTGGATAGTTACGCAATTTATAAATTATAACTCAAGAAAGGACGGAGCATTCTTCGACATCTTTAATTTATTGAATTTGTTCCTCTCGAATAACTGAATAGTATTTATTATAGATAAAACATCTGAGAAATTTACCATATCAATATTTATAAAAGATAACCATACGAAGTTATATTTTAGCTATGTCATAAGGATTGCACCTAAATTTGGAATTTTTTTTATGAATAGAATAGTACATAATAACATCATTCATGAGCGTTATAGAATACTAGCGGTCCGCCCCGGCTTCGCTCGTGGTACATATATAGCCTATAGCCTTCCTCAATAAATGGGCTATCTAACACTGAAAGAATTTTTCAAATCGGACCAGTAGTTCCTGAGATTAGTGCGTTCAAACAAACAAACGAACAAACTCTTCAACTTTATAAAATTAGTATAGATTTATTTGCATAGTAAGATTTAGAACAGTTTACTATGGATAAAACCGTTTATGAAATGTATCTGCAGTATTCATCCTTGAGGAGTTCTCTCGCCTGCAACCAACCATGGGTATAATCACGTCATGTAAATATAATTGGGTGATATTATAGTGTGTTCGCCGTTGAGGAGTTCCCCAATCCACCTCCAGACTCCATCACCAGGTCAGCTCTGCTCAATAGTATTAGGTTATTGCGTTTTTACTTAACCTTAATCGGGAACCGGGACGTGGGTTAAAATTGACTTCAGAGATTTCATACATTAGCTAGTATCATCGATTTCCATGAGATTTCGTTTATCTCATCCTGACTTAATGGTAATGGAGACACCTTGTAGAACTAAATAAAAACATTGATTGGTTCACAGTTACCGAAAAATATAGATAAACATATTATCTACGAAAAAATTAAAGAACGTAGAAGCTAAAACTTCCTCCGTTTTTTGGAAGTTTCTTCAAAATTGTACTAAGTGTGTTGTCGGGGGAGCTGAGTATTTTCATTAACCATTGGAAACATGTGCGATCTGTTGATGTACCTGTTTATAAATAAAACTTTGGTTTTTGCTATCTCGATGATGTTATAACGTGCAGTAGGAATGAATATCAGTGATCATAGGCAAATCCGCGAGCATCAACTAGTTTGAATATAGCACCCATTTATTTGCTAGCGTTTCCGTAATAATTAATTGTCGTAGATTTTAATAATTCATGCGTTCCGCGATCGGCCGCAAGCTGGTCTTGGGAATATCTTAGCAATTACTTAGGTTTAATCAAATATTTAATAGCTCTGTGACAAACATGCAAAATGTTTGTAAGCGCTGTATACTCTGTGGTTTATATTGGGGACTATCTATACTATATTAGTTGCTTGAATCTGTCCGGGTAGATTTTTTGTGATTTTCTTATTAAGCGAAGAGAAATCTAACAAATCAGAAATCATTAAAATTCCTTTAGCCGTTGTTGATTTGTAAGCGGTCTAACTAGCACGAATTCATTTATTACATTTAATTATAAGAAATTTATTTTCAAGATTTTCCCCACATTATATACTATTTATATTATTTATCGATTAAGCATTTCAATTTCTAGAGGAAATGGAAACTTACTGACATTTTCTGTAGAAAATAATAAATTTTGAAAGAGTTGAAAAAAAATGATCGGGACGGGATTCGAACCCGTGTCTTTTTGCCAAACCGAAGCAACGCCTAGCCGCTCGGCCATCCGTGAAAATATCTTATTAATAAGGCATTTCCATGCTATAAAACTAAAAATTTAATTGTCTATTTTTATAGAAATCATAATTATTATTGTCAATTAATTATATCCATTTAGTGAAAATGTCGATAAATTTACATTTATTACATTTAATCAATTAAAATAATCCAGTATTTTAAGAACAAATAGATTTTTGTCAGGCCAGGCATTAAAACACATAAATATTAGGTATCTCGGGGCTAAATAAAGAAGGCACAAATATATTTCATAATTTATTAAACCGTGAATAACATGTACATTTTGATTCAAAATAATTCAAAGGTTTTCACAATTAAATTATTTACCTATATAGGCATATGAAAAAGTCTGATTACTGGCTCAAGATATGCTGAAATAGATTTTTTTTTATTTTGTTTTGTTCGCAAACTTTTGTACTCAGTCTATTCTTTATGGTTACACATTATCTGTATGTAAAAGCAAAGTTAACTGTAAATATTCAATAAAATTAACAAATCTTCAATACATTCTGCCAGAATTGAATATGTGATTAAAAATTGCCAAATTTGAATTTTTATTTAGTACATTTTTTGGTTTTATAGTGAAATGAAAATCTTGTGATTGTATACGCAATTGACTGTAAATTGGTTATGAAACAACAGTTCAGCTAACTTTTAGAGAAACTCTTATTAACATAATTATTATAAATAATAAATATGTTTTATTTATAAAACTAATTAATAATAATTGCGTTCATATGATGTTTGGGTATGTGAAAAGTCTTAAATACTGTGCAAATTTGATATTCTATAAATTAAATTATACTTAGATAATAGTATTATTGCTTATTATTTATTTAAATGGTATATTAAAATTATGTATAAATAAAAAGGGTAAAGGAAAAAACATTCTATATTAATTAATTGCATAAAATTATTTTCTATATAAAAGGTTACCGACGTCCCCAGTGAACAGCAAATTATTAAATAGGACCATATTATATCAATTTCCTATCAAACAAACAAAAATCACGTCACAAAACAAGAGAAATCACATCGGTTGGTTCACCCGGTGCTATCAAATAACAAAACCATAAAATAATATACAATCTAATCTAATTGAAAACCATCATCGTTTTTAGGAACGTCGGTTAATAAACATTGTGAATTCTATTAAAACTTAAACAATGGCATAATTTTTTGGTTTAAAAGGAAGTTGATCTTTTTCAGCGATTGCAATTTTTAAACAATAAGAATATACTAGAAAGTTATCTTAACTATAATTCTTCATACATATATAATTATTAAAACCGTAAGAAAATTATAAAAATGCTTATTTAATTATATAAAAAGAATACCTATTTATCAAGAAAAACAAATAAGAATCAATTTATAGCTATTTAAATTTATTTAAATGCCTATTAAGTATGTTAATAATTCATTCAGTTCATTTAAATAATATATTTTTAGATGTTCTATGGATTTATGAGTTTCCCGCGGATTTTCTGCGCTTCTATTGGTCAATACGTTGTTAATCATTTGATAATTGACGTTTTCATTGGACATTGTGTAAGTTTATTACATATCCGGCATATTTCTATTCGTTATTATTTATTACTACAGTATTATAGTTAAACATTATTTTTTATTCGATTTTAATATTTCGATATTTGTTAATTTTTTTATGTAAGTATTATATTACGTATTTACAAATACACGCAAAATTTAATTAGAATACTTAATTGGTTAATTATAATGAGATTATTTTTTAAGGTTTTTGATTTATTTCAGAATGATAGGAGTCTAAGATAATTTAAGTATAGTTTTAATGTAAATGTGCCTTCGATTAAATTTCAACATTTATAAAATTGGCTGTTTAATTCTATCTATTTAACCTCGAAATTAACGAATTTTCATAGAATTTTTGAGTTTGAACCCGGGTTAAATAGATGATTTTTTCTAAGACCTTTTAAACTTTATTAAAAATTGGTCTTTCTGTATTTTGGTTCAAACAAACACGAAGACATCATATAAACATTTTATATATTTTACATGGCAATACCCTGTAATGTATACGCCATTGTAACAACAGTGTTGCTACAATAGAATTATTTGATGAAGATACTCCCATTGTGCTTTAAAGACGCCGTAAAAATAAAATCGTTTTAAAACTTTATCGCTATCGTGGTTTTTAACAATGTCTGTCATATAGTTTAATATCTATTGTTGAAGATTTATTTTACTATTTAAATAATAGCGGGTAATTTAAGAAATTAAGAGCCATTGACGATAAAATTGTTTTTATCACAAATTAAACACGTGTTTATTTATATCGGTTGATATGAGACGTAGTGCTGACTTCACAGTTACCTGATATGTTCCCTTTAGCTTATCTGTCAGTTAAAATTACAAAAATGTATTGAAGTTATAATAGGATATCAAGGTCACTAATATCAAGAATTGACAACATAACTAAGTACATCTATGAAGTTATAAATAATTATACATTAAACAACTATTCAAGATTCAATGATCTCGCAGTTATAATAAAATCCAATTAAATGATAACAGTATTAATAAATATATGTATTCAGAACGCTTGTGGAATATTTTTAATTTTCCAGTTGCGTGTCAATTTGATTCAATAAAAACACTTGGATCTTATTATGACACTGAATAAATATTTTCAATAATTAATTGTTAAGCGCCGTTTAAGGCCCGCAGTAATAAAATAAGTGACATTGCAATAAAAAAATTGTGAATTTAAGTAAAATATATTAAACCACCAAGGTTTTAAACGCTATTTCTTTATTATTATTTCATCTACCCGCATTTTGTAAAGTTCCAAAAATGGCAAAAAACGCGTTTTAATAACTGTCAATTCCTAAATGCAAATAAACAAAGAGTATGTCAACAATATTCCATTTGTCATTGATTCACAGATTATTAACTTTTACTCTCTCATTAATAAATTAAGGTCACTATAAGAAAAAGTATCACGATATTTTCTTTCTACACAAAACAACCCTCACACTCCAAAAAAAAACATAATTAATCACAAATATAATGCGATCCAACTTAGGATAGGAACTACATTGCCCTTTATGTGTCAAATATCATTTTAAAATACGATTAACATTATTGTCATTTTAGGCCGTGACTAACGGTTTACGTAACGTAACGGTAACGTAACTATTATGTCGCCTTACATTAATTTTGAAAACAAATTTTATTAATTCGACTAAAATTATCAGCTATGACGTCACAATATGGCGCGCGATCCTATACTTTGTTGGATCGCACACTAAACACTACTTGCTAATACTACTACTTTTGGTCCACACTCAATTATACAAATAAAATTATCTAGCATCAAGAGATTGATCAGTTCCTATTTCACAGTATCCAGCGATCGGTCAGTTCTGTCCCTCATTTTCGAGAGTTCCTCTGCTTCTTCTATCGTATCTGGCAGCCGCATGTTACGCGTCTCCGGTAGAAGGAGTACCAGCATGCTGCAAATGATGCACATGCCACCGAATATAACAGTCGGCATGGATTTGTGGTATAGCGACTGGAATAGAACGATAGAATTGTTGATGAGTTGAAAGAAGGCATCGAAGATTGAGCTTTAAATTCTAATATATCGTCTTCGATACGCGATGTATTTCTTTAAAATAGTATTTCAAATGCAATGTGTTTTAATTTTCAAATAAAAGGACATATCATTTTCAAGAATAAAGCCAAAAAGGCTATGTTTTCGAGGCCAGCGATGCGAGCCTTAATAGTACCTCAGTATTATACATTTTTGTATGGTATACTTTACTAAGAAACTATGGAAATTTCACGTTTTGCTTGAGCATTTTTTATTCATGTCTAGATTTGTTATTAATATAGCTTAAGACAAATTTATTGCAAATAATTATCAAAATTTCTTTCACGCAAAAACTCCTGAACCGATTGCAATAAAATTTGGTACGTAGATAGCTGGACAACTGGAATAACATATAGGCAAGGCTTTTTATCCCGACATTCCTACGGGATTCGGACTTACGCGGGTGAAACCGCGGGGCGCAGCTAGTTTATAATATTAGTAGGACTACCATTAAACCACTTAATGACTTACCAGTAGTGGAGTTAGAGGTGCAATAAGCGAACCAATCCTGCCCGAAGTGGAGCAAACACTCAACAGCATCTGTCGCATGTTCGTGGGGAACACTTCAGACACGTAGATGTACACTGAGCTGTATGTTAGCGTGACGCTCCATTTGCCTATTAGATACAAGACAATGGACCACCAGTTACCTGAAAAAATTATACTCGTTGTAAACTTTTGAAAAGGTTAGGTATGATAGTACAGGGTAATAGTGCCGGTGTAGAAAAATAGCTTCTATTTAGTGCACGTTTTGGTATTATTTTGCTCAGGGAAAGAAATTTGTACTCAGATCCAGAGATTATCTTCTAAAACGTCACAAACTTTACCTTTTTATAATATTAGTATTGAAACTTATTAAATGCTTAGACAATTTATTGACACTTATTTACTCGAAACACTGTTAATAGGTTCAGTTATCTTAAGTAAATCAAGTATCTAATAAGATGGATGTTTGTTATTCTTTCACGTAAAAACAATGGAATGGATTTTAATGAGACTAAAATAACGTAGTTTATACATGATACTATTGCCCGTGGCTTCGTCCGTGAGTGAAACCGCTTAATGCAACATGTAGAAAATATTTAGGTAAAATATTGTTCATGATAGGTATAATGTTACGAGTCTAAAAATAACTATACTTGACATTCAATATGCGTTACAAGGTCTGTTATATTATGTATTGTGTTACATTATACACAAGTAATATTATTTATTTGATCATTAATCATGGCCTACCTTAATAGACTTGATAGTCGTTAATAACTCAGAGTAGCATTAATTCTTATCAGTTATGTAATTGCTCATATATTGGTTGATGTTTTTATTATTACAATTTAAAAAATGGATAAAAATATGATCCTTTAGTACGAAGGACGTAGGTCATGCACAGTAATTCAGTTAGTCTACAAATATAATAACGAGGATTTTTTTTGTTTGTTTGTACCGTAAAGGCTCCGAAACTACTGGTCCGATTTTGAAATTTCTTTCACCAAAAGAAAGCTACATTGTTCCCGAGTGCTATAGGATAGTTTTCTACGCTCACGCTCTAACCACTTTCCTAAGGAGGCGGTAAAAGTAACATAAACAGAGAATATTAAAAGAAGATGATGGAATATGCAGCTTATTTTCTGTGTATTAGGACTTCAAGTACTTTTGACTGTCGGAAGTGTGTTCCAGGTCTAGGTATACCTAAACGGGACACCAATATTTACGTTAAATGGTTCTTAAATTACACTCGCAGCTGAACCACATGGTGTAGGAAAATCCCCATGCATCTGACCTTAGGTCAGGTTAATAGAAACTGCTTTTCAAACGGGCGGTAAGTATTTTAATATATTTTGTCGATATATTGCTTCCATAACAAGTCTAGTTGAATGAATAATTGTTTGAGTTTGAGAAAGACATTGAATAAGAAAGTAATAAATACTATTCGTAAGAAAATTATTTTATAACAAACAATCATGCGTGGTTTTAACAGCGCTAATTGTGCATTTCACGACGTTTTTCTTAAATCCTGTCCTATCCTACTAATATTATAAATGCGAAAGTTTGTAAGCAAGTGTTTGTGTTTGTTACTCTTTCACACAAAACCTACTGAACCGATTGCAATGAAATTTGGTACGTAGACGGCTGGACAACTGGAATAACATATAGGCAACTTTTTATCCCGATATTATTACGGGATACGGACTTACGCGGGTGAAACCGCGGGGCGCAGCTAGTGTAGTGATAAAATACTCATTAATGAAATGTGCTTCGCAATCGATTAATATACACGTGTATTCGGATTTCACAACACGATCTAGGTCAATAAAAGCAAGAGAATCCCACGCATATTTATATATTAAGAATAAATGTTTCTGTGGGTTTAATCACATTCTGTGCGTAAATAAGTTGTATGTGTAAGTTATTTATACGAATATTATAAAGAGATGTATGTTTGTAACGTTATAACGCAAAAAAACACTGGACCGTTTTAAATATTTCTTTCTCTATTAAAACTGCAACTTCATTGAGTGGCAAGGCTATATTTGTACCACGGGCGAAACCGGGACGAATAGCTTGTCCTACATAAATAAACCGAACCATTATTTTATTTGGGAAATCTTACATAAGATAAACCGAGCCATTTTATGACCGGGGAAATCTAACTTGGATAGCCACGGCCTTGAGGAAAGGTGCCGTGGGTTATGTCGGATTCTTTCCGACTAAAAACCCACGAGTGTTCTGTTCTGTGCCGCTTTTAGTGAAGGGGCCACGGGAGCTGGTTAATTTACATCCCCGACCAGAACCTTAACCATAAATCTATACTAACATTATAAATCTGAAGAGTTTGTTTGTTTGCTTGTTTGAACGCACTAATCTCCGGAACTACTGGTCCGAATTGAAAAAATCTTTCAGTGTTAGATAACCCATTTATTGAGGAAAGCTATAGGCTATATATGTACCACGGGCGAAGCCGGAGCGGACCGCTAGTTGGAAATATAAGGGTTCCATACTATATACATACTAATTTTTACATAAGATTATTAGCTACCAAAATTTAATGCGTTAAATTGTAAGCAGTATGTGTTATCATAACAATTTTCGATAGTTTTTGAAATGTGAAATGTATAAAATATTTAGATTATCATAAAAATCTCTTCACCCAGTAAAGCTTTGAGGTAATAAACACATAAAAATAAAGTCGAATTGATGTACTCTTTTATTGAAATCGGTTGAAAAAAGTGATTTAAGTTTGACCGGTTTCAGTAGTTGTCTATGCTTTTGTTTCGCTCTGATTAGTTTATATTTAACTTCTTTGTAGGACAGTTAAATATAACGCTTTCTGTCGGTCTGTAATCCTTTATTATACGCTACGGTCCGAACGCTAGCTGTCCGCCCCGGCTTCGCCCGTGGTGCATTTATAGCCTTAACACTCAGATCACGAGATCACGCATAAATTCAAGTGAAAAAATTATTGGAACCGGTCCTGTAGTTCCTGAGATTAGTGTGTTCAAACAAACAAACTCTTTGCAGCATTGTATTATTAGTATGCATAGTATTGATTATGTCGAAACTGAATGATAGGTGAAGATGAATGTATGTTTGTCAGTCTTTCACGCAACCCACTGAGCGGAGTTTGATGATACTTGGCGCAAGTGGTAGTTCGTATGTGAAGAGCTTCGAATTCAGCACTTCCCAGGTTTGAAATATTGGCCCCGTGCTAAATGTAAAACTGTGTTATGTCTCTTAAAATGCTTCTATAAGAAGTCTAATTGAATACATAAATGTTCAAGTTTCAGTTAGCTCTAGGAAGCGGTCTAAGTTCGCGACATAACTTAAAGTTAGCACTTGAAGTAACAAGCTTCAACATATGATATAAATAGTGACATAGGATGCTTATTTTAATCTTGCTAAGTGCGCCATCAATCCACACTAGTGTTATAAATGCGAAATATGTCTGTAACGATTTAACAGGTAAACCAATGCACCGATTTAGATGGAATTTTAAATGAAAATAATTAAACACTACGTAAAATTGATTTCCCAGTTTATTTATTTTTATGTCACCGTCGGCACTGGAGCTGCTGGGTTGCCAGATGGTAAGCACTACCCCCAATGAACATTTGAAGAGGCATAGAAAAGGGAAGGTCGATAGCAGACCTGACGCCTCTACTAATATATTCCACTGTACAATCAATCTTTTGTTTCCCTACATAAAATGAATAGTAGATAAATATTACGTACCTTTAGGCAAGAACGCGAACAGCAAGCTGGTGACAGCACAGGTTGCATAGTTCACTATCATTGTCTTCTTCCTCCCATACTTATCAAGCACTATCACCACAACAATATACGCTGGTATCTCTACAAGAACCACCAGCATGAAACTGACATACTTGTTGCCGCTCAACGAAACAGAATTGATCGACAACCCGTAGTAAACCAGCGAGCAAGTAAGCCACAAGAAAGAGCAAATCACCAAACGCTTCCATATAATACTCGAGCGTATCGCCTTCGAGAACTGTGATTTCTTGTCCGTCTGCACTTCCGTTCGAAGTAGGGGATCGCTCAGCGCGTCGAGGTCGAGTTTCGTTGGATCCATGTTGTTGATTTTGGCGGCGCGTTTCAGGGTTTTGATGGCGTCTTCTTTTCTGCCTTTGCTTAGTAACCAGCGGGCGCTTTCGTTCATTAGCCATACATATAAGCCCACTATGATAGCGGGGCTATATAATATGAGGATGTAGGTCCTCCAGTTGCTGATTACCCAAGCCAGGAGATCGAGTATCACGACCCCTACTACGAAGGCCATATTACACATAGCGGAAATTATCACTCGCTGTTTAAGGCCCACCAGCTCGACCGCTGTGGAATAAATATATTAATTGAATGATATTTATGTTATTAATAATTAATAATAACGTAAATTCATATTCTATCTAACCCTTTATTTATCTACATAAGTATATTTTTCATATTTTATTAATACTTAATGTTAACAATTTACTTTAAATAAAAATAACTACATTTTCATTCAATCCAAAAATTCAATAACCACACGTGTAATACAATGGTTAGAATATATCTCCCTATAACATGACTTTGATGCATTTTAATTAATTAATTAGAAATAGCTAAAATATTCACCCAGAACATAAGCCGAAGGGTACAGTCCCCCTCCCAGCGCGGCCTCGAAGAAATGCATGGACAGATACGTATTATAATTAGGCGCGAAAGCGCGTATAATGCCAAAAGTGCAGCTGGCGGTAGCCGCCAGACCAACTGCGGTCTTTCGTCCATACTTGTCCGACAAAATGCCAGTAAACAACATGGCCACGAACATGCCGCTGTTGTGGACGGTGCCGACAAGCGCTCGCTTCCATTCTTGGCAACCTAGATCGAACTGAAATTTGAGAAGTTTGGTCAATGATGATAGACTGGGTATGGCTAAGGTTCGGCTGTATTAACTGAAGTTGCAAAATTGACTCTGTTTTGTGTAGACGGTGTAATAATTAAAGACATAGTCTTAAGAAGTCTTCCTATTTCTGCCGAGATGACGTTAATGTAAGAATTTGCAGGAAAAAAGTAGGGAATTACCATGACGTCTTAAAGAAATACTAATTCCAGTGTAGGAAAGCTATAAAACTGTAAATCGTCTAAAATATAGATTCTCCCTACACTGGAATTAAAACTGCTTTAAGTTGTCATGGTAACCCTTCGCGTACTTTTGCTGGTCAATTGCTCCCCTACGTTTATTGGATATTATGGCTAAGGAGAAATTAGAATTTGATCATCGTATTTAATGTACCGTATCTTCATGAAAAAATTATACGTTTTAGCTGCAGAAGGTTGAATGTTTACAAAACATTTATAATGCAAACCACAACATTCTGCCAATGGTAAACAAAGCAAATCATTTTACAATAAAGTATCTCGCTCATTGTTTAACACTAGTCTGTTTTATTAATACTAGCTTGCCGATTATGGCTTCGCTCGCGTGCACTTCACTTTATCGCGTATAGATGTACATATCAATCCCCTAATTCATGCCTATCTCGTTATGCTTTCTTAATAAAAGTACCTTTACCTTTTCCCAAGGTTTAGTCTTTCCCTATCCCTAATTACACCAAAGTCAGTTTAGTACTTTAGAAGTCTCACACAGAGGTACTTTTGCATTTATAATACTAGTAGATGTTTCTACCTCCTTAACCAAAGATCCATTAATTTCATAAACGTAACTGTCACAAGGTATGGTAATATTGGAGAACTCTTCGGGAAGGCATTGTTCCACTGTGCTATTATTCTTAGGGGCATATCTCAAGCAGCTGGCTGGGGCGTCCCTCTCAGGGTCGGTGGGTATAGCATAGTGCAGCCATGATGTATCGTTGTAGGTCTTTTCACAGCCCTCGACTTTACACCTAGAAATGAAGCCACAATAATTTTGGTTCGTCTGACGAGGAACGTGTATTAGTTGTTCATCAAACCTTTTAAGCATAAATGAAGTCATTTTTACAACATATAAAAACAATATATCTGATTAAAAAAATGGTTAAAATTATAACGTAAGTCGTAATCCATTAAAACATAATTCTGAGAGACTTTCTATATTTGCGATTGTTTAACCACGGAGTAATGTGTTGACAGATTTATACAGACTGGAGGTAAGCAGTCAATGTTTTATGTTGTTTCATTCAACATATTTCAAAGTGATGTACATTCATTACATCAAATCTATCACACCTCCGTAGTGTGCTTGTTAAATTTGTGATAATGAACTGAGATACGCTTTTCACTTTATTTTTTTGTATTTATTTTAATGATTAGTAATTTCAATTTATCATTTAATGTCGGTTTCTCACTTACGCACAAATACGCGATTCAACATTTATTGTGTAAGACAACATTTGGAAATGTTTTTCCATACATGGGCCCTAACATTCGCACGTTGTAAGAATGTTTGCATGCAAGAGAGTTATTCAAAACTTAGGTACCTATTACAATTTTTATTTTCACCAAGTATTAATTTTCCACATTATTCGGTTTAGAACAATTGACTAAAACACGAATTATGCAAAACACTTCAATTGAACAAAACAAATCGTATTTCTACAGATAATACTAAACAAACAACATTAGTCACGACCTATTTTTATATAATGTACAATTTAAATAACTTATGAATACGATAAAATTTAAAATAAACTACCTCATATCTTATCTGTACATTCATTGACTAACTATTATAATCATTGCGCTAAGACACGCTTATCGGCCAACCTAAATTATACTATCTGAAGCATTCATTTTTATCATACCACGACATGACTAATCTGTACAAATGAGATTTACTAATGCATGTAATAATTATAGTGGATAAGAATTAGTTTGAGTTATCTATATCTGTCCATAAATGATTCTTTACTACTGACGTACCTGAAGAGGGTGGGCTTCTAATTTTAAAATGGAACTAAATTACAAATAGTAATTATAATCAGTCGGTTAAAACCTACGTAAGAATCGAGAAAAAAAATAAAAACAATCGAATTCAAAACTTGCACATCTCATTTACAGATTTTTTGCAAGATTTTTTATAGTAATTATATAAATCGAAGGGGGAGACAAATCCAGTAAAAAAATCATAAAATTCGTTTCGACTATTGACGTATTGACCTAGCACGACTTTTGTGGTACATAAATGATCTCAAAGTGTTCCCACCATAGTACTTCTAGTATTTATTTTTCTATGATTCACAATGCAGATTTTCTGAATTTTATTGCAATATGAGTAGAATACGTGTGAGAGTTGGGACTTTCGATTTCTGTGCGATGCAATTATTGTTTGATTGTTTGTGATTTTTAATTTATGTTTCATTGATTTAATACAAAACTCTCATTTGTGATTATGATTATTATATTATTTATATATTATAAAGATGATTGTAATTCTAAACAATAATAAAATAAAAATGCGATATAAAACTATAATATTGCACCAAAGCATTATTATTTTATTTGAAATAACGTGAATGAATGGAACAATATAAGGTTAAGAATAATATAAAAACTAAGGCCTTTACAAAAGAGAAGAAAATGACGTCGGAGAAACAAAAAAATAACGAAAGATTATTTATTTTCTAAAATCGATATAATTGCAATTCATCGCGGGTTTTTTTATCTGTTCCCTGTTTTTGATCTGTTTTAAAAAATCTGAACTATTTAAATTTATCTACTACAATAGGAATTAAACATGATTAAATAATCACCTTAGGAACTGTAATTATATTTATCAAAAATTAAAAAAATATTACGAACAATCCAAGTTAATCTGAATGTCGTTGATTCAGCCATATTGGAAAAAAGAATTATTTTTAAATCACGAAACATCACGTAAACGGCCAAGAAGTGAGGATATTAAAAAAAGCAATCACATTTGAAAGTGTTCTCCTTCTGACAGTCTCAAAGTTTTCCCGCCAAAAACAAACTCACCGATAAGTTTGTTGCTGCGCTTCAAAAATGAAACCGCACTCGTAGAAACTGCTCAAAAGCACGGGAAATAGTAAAAGGACGAAATTCAATACGTTGTAACGTCCATACGGGCCCAGGCTTTCCAGCACCGAGTCCAAATTGATTTCTTTCTTGTCCGCCATCTTGTCGCGGCTTCTGCAAATGGAATGAATGCTTTAACTTTCGATTGGTTTTAAGTGATTTTAAAACGCATTTAACTGTGGACGTGAAACGTTTAACCGTTCTGTGTTATAAAAGGATCGATTGGGGGACTCGATTTAAAAGTTTATGGTTGGTAATGGAAATAGGAATTTAAGGTTGCATTTAGAATTAAGATATTCTAGGGAATTTATAATTTCTTACAGGTTGTAATATTATATTTTATAGGTGAATTTAATATAGACAATTATATTGTTAACTACAAGCAATTAGTAAAACTTATCAATTCGGGTACGATATATTACATAATACCTGTTTTTAAGTTAAAAAGATTTGTCCTAGATTTGTCAAGGTATGTAACTAATGACTAAAAACGCGTTAAGAGTTGACGAAACTTGAAGTATGGAAGTCACAAACGGCCATTTTCTTTTACGGCGATGTTTGATGCAGTGCACTGTGCGATTAAACTTGTATGAATCATTATTTTGTAGCCGTAAGCGCCGCGTGGGAAGGGCTTAGGCTCATTACAGACGAACGATTTTTTAAATATTTTCCATAAATAATTAAATATTTGCTTGGGAATTGTTTTATATTGTCCTGTATTTGTACCTACGGTTTCTTTTTGTTCTATATTCATTTATAGTACGTTAAATCTATACAAATTATGATGTACCTATGGTAATAGTAGACTGTAATGGATAAGTTATTCTAAATTAAATAAACGAAGCAGTATAAAGTATAGTTTATACAGATTACTCATCTTTGTCGTTATGCGCACTTATTTCCTTTCTAAATTAATCGTTGCTCAAAGAAATGGTATTGTGCTTATAAAACCTAAACCAAACTTATAAAACATCAAATGGTTTTATTGCAAAGTACCTAGGCAGTAAACAAAAGTAGTCGTAAATACTACTAAAGATCAGAAAATATATTGTATCTTTATTATTAAAAACGTAATATTATAACGAAATTAAACAATAATTTTGATAGGTGGCAATAAATCTAGAGTATGAACGTTGGATTTCTATCTTAATACATTCCAATTAAAAAAAAATTACTAGTCGATGTTAATCACACGCCCTTATTTCTAGTACATTCTGTGTCGTATACAGTCCTACACAAGTTCCGTTGTGCTTCAATTAATCTCGTCGCAAAATGCTAGCTTTGATCAGTGGGTTAATTCGCCACTTGACCTGTTGGGGATTAGCTACAGGGTTAATAGAATTAAATTAGTTTTCGTGGTCCCTTTGCGATTTTTTGGTGCGCCTGAAACCGCCTAATTGGTGGTCTGGTAAGTGCCTATGAAAAGTGAAGTCCCCTGTCCCGTAGTGGGGTATGGGGCAGATGATGTACATCTGTTTCACTGACCGATTTTCTTTATGGACAAGTACAGCCTTCTGTGTCCTGCCAGACCGAGTTTTTTTTTTGTGCGTCCCCACTGGGAATTTAACCCAGGACCCCTTGGTTCTACGCTCACGCGTTAACCACTGTGCCGAGGAGGCGATCAAGTGCGTATGAAATATTGCAATTTAAAATGTTGTATATTATAAATATGGAAATTATTTTTGTCCCGAAATATAAATTGCAATGTAAAAGCAATATTGTTTATTTAGACCCCGACGCAGACATAACGGTGTTATAAGTTTGACGTTGATCTCTGTATGTGTGTGTGGCTGTTGCTCGGAGCTCTAAAATGAATAAAAAATTCTACAATATTCAACAATGTACGTATGTGTAGTTAAAAAAATCATTTTATCAGTGTACTGATAGACACTTCTTAATTATCTCATTCAATCGACAATTATTTAAAACCGATGTTAATAAACATATTTCCTCAACAACAAGATAAACTTACGAACGATAAATATCCACCATAAACGGAATTTTGATTGCACTTAACCGAAAATAACTAACTCTGATAACAAATCATGTCCCATTTCACAATTATCGTCTTTAATACAATCGCCAGGCGTGATTGAAAAATTGTTTTCACATTCTCGTTAATATGATTCTCAATTCGTTCCGATTGCTTTCAAAAATTATTCACATCCATGCTACGTTGTGACGTTGCATAATATGGGTTGCTTGTATAGTTAACAGTCCGCGATCGTGATTGGACAGTTTGATCTGGATTGGTAATTGTTTGAGAGCTTGCATGACCTCTTAATTATGCGAAAGTATAGTTCTATTGTATATATATACGTTTTTTTCGATTTATCTGCGCGTGTGGATAATATCACCACCGCTTGAAACGGTGAGGAAACCAGCATGTCTACTTGAATGTTCGACGTAATGTGACATCTGCAAACCCGCACTTGGCCAGCGTGGTGGATTATGGCCTGAGCCCTCATAGGAGGCCTGTGTCCTTGCATTGGGAACATATATATGGGCTGATAATGATGATGATAGTTCTATTTGTTTAGAACTCTCGTGTTTTTTACTAAATGTATCCGAAACGGCCCGACTTTTTTATGGTGATTTGTTGTGTGTTTAAACTGAGAATACGAAAAAGTTAAGCTTAAAATAAGGGTTCCTTGTCAGAGCTATATTTGCCGGGTTAGTTATTCATAGTGTAAAATACAAATAACAGCATTAAACTCAAATAATTAATTTACATCCAATACCTATAGATTGTATTGCGCGGCATTTGGATTTTTTTTTATATAATAGGTAAATTTCATTAACGTTTAATTAGGAGGATTAGAAGAATATTTTAGAATACTTATTTATGCAGTGCTTATAATCTGCAAAAAGAAGATATTACATTAATTAACGGCTACGTTCAACTAATTTCAAAGCACGTTTGAGAACTAATGAAAAATTGTATTTTAAATTTCGAAATAAAGGAGAAAACTGACGAGCATTAATTAATTTATTTAGCATTGGCTTTTCATAAGTGGTAACGCCCAAATAGACGAAGGAAAAGTTCAGGCAGTCCGGGTTTTCCCCGGTTATTTCCCGGGATTAAATATGTCCTATGTCCTTTCTCGGATCTCAAAAGGTTCAGTAGTTTAGGCGTGAAAAAGGGACTGATAGACAGACAGAGAGTGATAGTTTCACATTTTTATTATGAGTAGGGACGATGAAATGAAATTCTCAATGAAATTCTTGAAATTTTTTGTCCTTGGCTTAAAAAAAAAGTAATACAAAATAATTGTAATCGAGGGCTGTATTTTATGCTTAAACACAGGAACGTGGAAATTACATGATAATGTAAGTTAATATTATGGTTGGAAATAATAAACGTTTGTTCTTTTAATGACTATATTCAAAGTAATTGCCACATTTTGTTTTTTCAGTGACAGTCATTATTTCAATTCACAGAACACTTTCTGTGAATACCAATTATTCATGTGTTTTCAGAAAATTGGCCCAAAAAATCATAATAATCATAATATTATGATATTATAATGTAATATTATATTAATAATAGAGATATTGTATTAACGGCTGATCATATGATCAGATTTTGATAGTCTTTGGCATATGCCAAAAACCATCAAATTCGCAATTTCAACTATATTGAAATTACCACAGCAGTCACGTTTACCATATTGTTATGTCTTTTATAATAATCATCAAACAATAGATTTATTTCACATATGATTTTCTATAAGCGCTTACGTTAAAGTGAAAGAAACATACGCCATTGTGACGTATATGGTCATAAATATGAATTTTCTTATTGTTCGTTGTTTCTTATTGTCTATGGGAAATAAATTAGAATATATATGATGTGAAAAACCGACTAGATGAATAAATAATGAATAATAAAACTATGGTATAAACAATCCATGCCGTTTTTTGCAAATGTCCTGATGATACAATTAAAGATATTAATACATAATAATATTAATAAATGTAAGATATTCATACATCATTATCAATGATTGGATGGATGTTTGCTGTCAAAACTGTTCAACGGTTTTTGATGAAATTTCTCGATGTTGTAGCTTATGTACCATAATAATACATACAGAAATACAAGCATGAAGGAAAACATCGCGAGGAAACCGGTATGTCGAAGAATCAAAAAAATTTGACATATTGTGACATCTGCCAACCCGCACTTGGGCGTGGCTGATTAAGGCCTAAACCCTCATAGGAGGCCTGAGTCCCTGCAGTGGGACATATATGGGCTGATGACGATGATATAAAATAACAATGTGATAGATTGAAACATCCTCTTTTCTTTGAAAATGGTTATAAAGCGGACGTGCAATAAGCTAGTACCATATTGAATCGATTGACGCAGTTGATACGTATCTGCCAGGTCAAGGATTCGAATATAACTAGAAAACTCTCCGCTATGGAAAACAACTGATTGAAAATGTTTTTTTTTTTTCAACTCTTTTGAAGGAAATTTCGTATGAAAAGGGTCAATCAATTATTAACTGCAATTTCTTATTATATATTTGTTACAGTTTCGTAAGAACTGCTAGGACATACATTTTACATCATTACACATGATGCATTTTAAACCGATTGCAAATAACTTCGTCTGTATTTTTGGGCTTTGTTACATTAGAATTTTCGACTGGTTGAACTGTTTTTGATGATTGTCTTTTATTTAAAAGCTTGTGTCTCTTTAATTTGGTCCAGGTCTGACAATTTGAAGATGGAACAGTTATTTGTTAAAAATATTTATGGGGTTGAAATAAATGGTGAAAATTTCTTTGGAAATAAGACTTTCATATCTTAATCCATTTTTCTACCTTTACTACTAATACTATTCGAATGTTTGTTTGTTTGTTTTCCTTTCACTTCGCAATAGAGCAATTTTATGCTGGGATTTTTGTGTCCAGAGACGCTGGCTACTTTTTACCGCGTGAAACCTCTCTTTTGCATGTCAATTTCCATTAATTTCGCGGGCAAAGCCATAATCCTAATAAATAAAACAAGAGCTAGTTTTTATATAATATACAAATTAAAATTCTTCAAAACTAAAGTTTAAAGAATACAACAGCAAGTTGATTGCTTATCAATGTATTCAATTACATTTTATAACACACACATTCACAATATTTTCCTCTGTTCATTGTCTGATCATAAACAGTTCAAATTTAATTACATTTCTCATAATTGATTGATAAGTTGCATGCTTCTGTATGATACTTGAGATAATAATAATAATAATAATAAATGAAAAATGAATAATAATAATAAAAAAAAAATGATTTAACGCTTTACAAATTTCGTTTGGTTACGTTTGATAAAATAAAACTTTTATCCTTGAACCCACGTCTCCAGTCCAAATTCTAAAATGGGGTCAAATGATAACAATTTCCTATCAAATACAGAAAGAATCCTCTCAATCGGTGAAACATTCACGGAGTTATCGAGTAACAGGCTAAAAAAACAGTCAAAATGATAACCTTCTCCTTTTTGGATGTCGGTTGAATCACAAATGAATTCGTTATTACTGTTGTTAATGCGAAAGATTATATGTATATGTTATTGCCTCGTCGATAACTACTTCATTTGATTGACATTTCAGCCTAGCCTACTAACATAACTGAATAAATAAAAGAAAAATACTTAATTTAACACTATAAACTAAGCAGTAACAAGAAGCAGAAGGAAACTTAAATCAGAATATGTCGAGTAGGACTTTTTGCGTGGGCAACGGAATTTCCTATGGGCACCTATGCTAAAAAGCATTCTGACAATCTAAATTTCTCACTATCTCTCAACACAAAAGTCGTAACAAAATACATATATATTTTATTTCCATCAACACGATTAGATGCATGTTTCATCTTTGAACTAAGTCAAGGTGGTTCTGTATTAATATAACGAGTTATAAAGCCGATTATTTCTATAAAAGTATAAGTTGCTCATATAATATAAAATAATTAATATATAAGCCATTAAGGGTGTAAATGGATTTGTTTAATAAACAGGCTAGGCTCCTTATTAAACGGCTGATTAATTTGTTAATTTTCTTGAATTTTTCAATTAGTATATGGATGTATTTAGAAATGTATAAATGAGATGACTTGTTTGTAATATAGCATTTAATTAAAACCAAAGAACAATGTTAGGCCAGTGAAGGTTTTTGTCACTTGCAAATTAGGCTGGATAATCTAAAAGTATTATTAATCTTGTATTAATTAATGAAATTTTCTTCTATGTAATTGTTAAAATTTTGTATATCAAACCAACTCTTTGTGAATTATGTCGAGATTTAATCATCGCTTGATATAAAATTCGTGAGATATTAATTAATATCGTTATTTTTAACGAATTGTCCAATCATGTTTGGGAACAAAGATGCTTTATTTTCGACGCTTGGTTATAATGAAACTTGTTCAAGTCATTTCTAATTAAATTATTAAACTGATTACTAGTTTATGAAAGCGGGAAGTGAGATTTTTTGTAATCTAATATATAAAATTCGTGTCGTGTTTCTCTCGTGTCACAGTTTTCGTTGCCATACTCCTCCGAAACGGCTTGACCGATTTTGATGAAATTGCTTATCCGGTATCTATGAGAACATCTATTTTTCATACCCCTAAATGATAAGAGTAAGGCAGAACAGCGTTTGCCGGGTGCAGCTAGTTAATCTATAGTTTATATAACACCGTTCCACCGAGCTGGTGGTTTACCTATGGTACACGATGCAAAACGCATATGAACATTTGCAGAAGTGGGGCCTATGCCTATAGCTAGGCCTATAATGCGTTGTCCGCTTTTAAGTCAGGAAAGTATTGATGACGGTAAGGGATATATGGGATATATGGGCCTCCGTTCCCCTATTCACCGTACGTAACACAGTTGCATTCGCATGCAACTATTTCACGTTAATATTGTGGGACGTGGTACCTTCCCCGGTGCGAGCTGCGAGCTGACCCAATATGTGCCCGAAGCCTGCTCGGCTCTCACAAAAAATTAAAAAAAAATGTTCAGCTTGAATAAAATCTATCTCTTTTAAGTGGGTCAAAATGGAGTCAAAAGGAGTCGATTACCAACATAGAGACGAAGCTAATAAGCGTGTCAAACACATCGTATCCTTGTGGCTAAATCACAAAATACTATAGCCAACGAAACGTGCTAATTTTCCCGCCTGTTCGCATCGGGGTCGCGGGTTTGATTATCAAAATAACGGTCTGCATGAACACTGTCACGGAATCGTCACGTGGTCCTTCTGACATGCTCGATGTGAGTTTATGTAAGCATTGGAGACGCAACGACACGTATTGGTTACTGCGCTGTAGTAGAAATTTGTATGAGAGCATTATATACGTATACGTAACTCGCGTGATAGCCGGTTAAAAAGTCTTTGTTTTAATTCAAACTAAAATCTATCTCTCTACTAAATTTCATACAGATACGATAAGCTTACGCGTGAAAGAGTAACAAACATCGATACATCCATGCAGCCATACCTAAAAACTTTCGCGTTAATTTTATTAGAAGGTAGTAAGATATATAGGTATATTGATTATATTATCTACAAAACTTTATATTGTATTGTAAATTTTTTCACGTTTTTGCTGCAGCAATTTCGATGACATTTCGCTTGGTGATATATTAAATAGTAACTTTAGTCTGGCTAAGTAACCTGCGCACGAGAGGAGCTGCGAGACCGAAGCTAGTGCATAATCATGAATTGATATTCTTTTGACCTTGACCCACGCGTGCGATACTGCTTTGTTATACCTTAATTCAGTTATCGTAATTATCGGAGCGTAATCGTAAGATGAATTAAAAATAATACCGCTGTTGCATAGTAAAAGATTAAACAAATCTTTCTTTCTTGTAAATTTTTGTGCGCGTAATTTCGTCTATTCTTCATAATGTCAGTTTTCTATATAATTAGTGTAGCTATTTTAATATCGACACGTTTAAATAAAAAAACATATGCAGGTTAGCGTATTTTCGTGATTTATTTTTTATGTTTATCAGGATTGGTACTTGGTATATAGACGTAGGTAACGATAAAATAATTTAATATAAAGAAATATTATCTTTTCAAGTAATCTTTATATTAAAATAGCGGGGAAAAATGTATTTATGGAATGTTGGTATATTGTTGATTACAAACTAAATTTTTCTCACAAAGACATGATAAATAATAATCTATAGGTGGCAATGATACAATGATACTTTTGCTTGATATAGTTTAGTTTCATAAAAAAATTTAATGAAGAATTTATATGTCAGAAATGATAAAGCGTCCTTAAAGCCTAGGTTTATTGGGCTTCCTGAATCCTCACACGATCCGCACGAATTTCACACTATAATGGGCGGAAGTTTAAATTGTTGATGAAAAAGTTGCACCAACAATGGCTGGGAAGCATTGTATAGAAACTATTGTCAAATGACAAACGCTTTTTTTCTCACATATGTTATTTTCGGCAGAGTTCAAGAACCGTTCGCCAGATGACGATGCGATTGCAACAAGATGGAAATAACTCTGTTGGGTATTTGTTGAGTGCCCCTTTGTTGTACGGTTAATGTTTTTGTATATGATAATAAGGAAGACATAAAGTAAATAATAGTTTAAGTGATTTGTATTAGGTAAACAAATCTAACGAAATTAAAAACTTTTTAACGAATTTTGAACGCGATTTATACATATGTATAGATTAAAAAATCTCGTAAAACAACCACCGTAAAATAATCCATTAAACTGTGAGCATATGCAAAATCACAATTTTTCGACTGTTGTAATATCGCGAATTAGATTATAATTTATTGGTTTTAACAATCTTGCGACACCATATATATAAAGAAACAATTTTTCTTTCAATTTTTTAACATTTAGGATAAGGTCGTAGGTTATGTCGGACTCCCCACTGCCTACAGTAAAATCTATAGGCAGTGAACCTCCGATAAACTCCGTCTCGTCTCACCGCGTTGTTAACCGGGGTCGCGGTTACTCAGAGACATACATACCAACCTTAACCTAATATAAATATATAATAACCTTATTTTAGTTCCGCATAGTTGACTTCCGTTGATACGAGTACAGTTCCTAGTAACCTAACCTTTAACCTCACAGTAAACCTATAGTTGCTAAGGTGAAGTTTTATCTCGAGATATTATTTATACTTGGTGCTAACTTATTTCTAAGTAGTTAGTCATATTAACTGCGCCAATATAACGAAGGATTGATTTAATATGCACTTGAACGTTTTATGTGTACTTTAAAATAGTTCTAACTTGTCTTATACTAGACACTCGTCCGGCTCCGCCCGGATATCATAATTCCTGTTTTATCCCAAGGAAGCATTTAATCGAGATGAAAAGTATCCTATCACCCAAGTCAGCTCATATCCTGGCTGTATACCAAATTTCATCAAAATTTAATCAGTAGTTTCAGCGTGATTGACGGACAGACATTCAAACAAAAAAACTTTCACATTTATAAAAATAGTGTGATATTGACAAGCTTCAGAAATACGTAAATGATGATCATGCCTAAGTATTATCTTCAGTAAATTTTAAGCTGGTAACATTAGGGCTATGCTATTTTTATGTAATTTTATATGTAACTACGTCGTGCATCCCTTGTACGTACTGCTGCCATAAAATAAAAAATAAATCACCAACAATATGAAATTATTTCAATCTTTTCATTGCTATCAACACCTATATGCTTTTAAATTACGTAATATATAATAATTATGACATTTTAAATATTAATTACCGTTTTCATTGTATACTTGAAATAAGTAGGTACAATTTATTATAAAATATATTTATTTATTTATTTTTTTATGTCACAATCGGCACTGGAGCTGGTGGGACGCCTGATGGTAAACGCTACCACCGCCCATGAACATTTGGAGAGGCATTAGATCCATTGCAGATCTTACGCCTCTACAAATGGATTGCCGACTTTAAATTAGGAAGGGATTAAGAAAGGATTGTCGAGACGAATAAAGAAAAAGGACTGGGAAGGGTAAGGAAAAGGATATGGACCTCCGGTTATTTATAGTATGTATTTATTACGCGAGCGAAAAAATAGCCACAACGCGTAGTGTTACAGTAAAATATCCATATCGCTAAATTCGTTTTCTGGCTCTAATGAAATCGTCTATTGAAAACGCTCTTAGCGTAATGTGACAATTGAGAAATGCCACGACGCCTTCTGAACATTAATTGGTTTACCATAACACGAATGACACGCTTGTATTATCAAATTGAAACATTTTTTAATAATATCTATTACATTATATTGATTAATTCAATTAAAAATACAAGCATATTGAGATAAATGACTCAGGGTGTCGTCGTGTCATCCAAAGCATATTTTATAGTTACAAGGTTAAAATCAGATGATAAAGTGTGCTTTATACGTTTTTATCCGGATTTCGAACGAAAACGTGAGTATTTAATGAGAATGCTCCATAGCGTATTCGGTTTGGCTAATTTTAGTTTGATATGTGTTGTGAAAAAGATTTTTCGCGTAATAATCATAGCGTTTTCAGAGTTAAAATGAAATTTCTATACAATAAATATTCAATACGCAATAACGTTCCTCTATAATTTTCCTTTAATTTGCCTTTTTGCAATATCTAAATAGCAAGGACATTGCCAAAGAATATAATTCATTTCTTATTTATATAAATAATTATTTTATCTATCATCTATACTTAACTGCAATTGCCTGGAAGACAAGATAAATCATGTAATAATAAGGCAGTCATTGTTTTATAATCTGTGCATCAATGAATGTCTATTAAATAATGTAGTTTATTTCCTTCAGGATAGAGTCCAAAGTTCTCTACATTATTCATTGTACACTTAATTTGTTACTGAAAAAGTTTCTGGAAAGTTCTAGATCTTTATTCTACATTTCCATGAACTACAAGAGAGAAATTACAGAGTAATTCGAGGTATCGACGGGGAAAAGCATTATTTAGACTTATTTATCATTATTGCAGTTTTAAAACTCGAAAATATAAATAAATACCATACTACGTAAATAATTTTAGGACGGTAGTAATGATAACATAAACATCGTCTATAAAAACCCTTCATTATATATTGATGCGTCAGAAGATGTGTTTAATACCTATAAATAATTTATGAATTTGAACTACTAAATATTCTTTTTTTCTTTTAAAACTGTAAAAAATAAAAATATGAATAGCTTTGGTCAAATCGTGTTTTGTAATTAAACCTAAATGCCTCTTATTATTTAATATAATGCTGATTTCTCAATTGATTTTAGCTGGGAAAAATTGTGGCTGAATATAAAAAAAAGTCATTTGATGTCAAAGGATATACTAGCCTGTTTTAACCACCAATGAGTTTCATGATATTTTATTATTTGTAGTAGAAATGGAATATGTGGAGCGATTTTTAGATGATGAATCTTACCCTTTGTAATTAATTAAAAATATAGTATTTAATTAGTAAGACGATAGAAAATATAATCATAAACAAATTGATCGCAGAATGGTTCTTTCACAAGTATATTAGCAATTTTTAAAAAGCTGAATCCACGGGTTTCACTTGTTTTAACAGATCATCAATACATAGTTTAAAACAAAGTTACTTTACGGCGTCTGTATGCTAAGATCTTTAAAATTACGCAACAGATATTGATGGGATTTTTTTTTAAGTTTATATTTATAAAGACATCCATAAAACTACTACTAATAAAACGCGTGCGAGCTACCAGCAAGTAGCTAATAAATGGGATTCGCATTATTAAATTCACCGAAGAACTCGCTACGATAGTCAGAAATTATCAATAATATAAATGGTATGATATAATTTAAATTATTTAAGCAATTTAATATGCATTAATACAACATTAAAAGGTATCAAAGCTTTGTGTGGTTTACCTTACGAGACATGTACAATATTTTTTGAACAAAATATAACATCTTTGAGTTATTCAATGTATTTGGAGGTTATAAGTTTTTAATTTTAAATCGTATAAATGAAAAAGGTTAATTGTAATTGTTAATAATTATTGGCAATCACAATTATTGTAATTAAATAATTAAGGAGACTTCTATTAATGATTTAAATAGCTCTACATAGAAATGTTTCATTTTCTGTATTTATATAGCCACTCGCTTTAATTTGTTCATGTAATACTTATAACATTTGTAGATACATACATATTATGTTATGAAAATAAATTCATTATAAAAAATATTTGGTGACGAGAATACGTTAATTACAAATACGATAGAAGTTGAGCATGTGTGCAACAGATAATATATAATTGCTCCCTTTCAATTTGTTTCCAAATAACCTATTATTTAATCGATTTGTAAAGCGCATGCTGTCCTCCAAAACATTGCCCCAATTCACCTTTATACACTAACCTATAGTATTTGATAACTTAAACATTACTTTTTATACAACATGGGATGTAATTTAGAAACTTAGTACTCACCAATAATACTTCTAGAAGGATGAAGATAAAAACACAATAATGTAGCCTAAAAACACATGTATTATGCACTATCTTGATACAAAATCGATTTAAAAAAGGACATTAAGGGATATTTAGACCGGCACGGACAACACATGTATCTTTAAGCGAGGGATATCCACCACTGATTGGTCGAAAGCTAGTCACTACAAGTACTCGACGTCATTTTTATGGCGCGACGCGCGTACGCCGATATGGCACACTAACCGATACTAACGTTTTATTCTCCTACATCGCTGTTTAAGTAAGCATATCTGTTAACGATATTGGTGCTCACGCTGTAATGGATTGTGTTTGAATAATTGGATCGATGTTGCAACCATTGACATAATTATGGATGGAATGCACGAAACCATATGGTTGAATGCGTCGAGATGCGATGTGGGGGTTTATTTTAAAACGTTTGTGATTAAACAATAAGCTATTGTTATCGGGACCGGGAGTTGTAATATCCCATAGCGATTAGTTACTTTTGTCTGCGGCACAGATAACATAATACTATGCTGTCTGCGGATAAAGCATTCAGCTGTGTTTTGTTGGGGTATTTTTAACATTGTAATGGTGCATTTACATATTCATGTTCGGCATTCGCATTAACGGAACGTTCGTATATAAGAGTTGTCGCGAGTCACTATTTACACATTTGTGTATCACACGTAACACATTAAATTCGTTTTTTAATAACGTAATACAGTAAGTTCGTGTTTGCTATTCGTGTCCTTTGATTACATTTTAATAACCGTTCACATAACCCTCAAAGCGAATACCGAGCGCACTGTTCACACATACGTTCGTTATTCGCTTCGCTATTCGCACGAATGTGTAAGTGCACTATTACTGTTTTATGATGGCGATTGGATGAAACTAATATTTACAGAACTGCATACTGTGGTTACAGTTACTTGACTGACGTAGAGCTAATATGTATTCGTAATGAAATGGGAAGTGTTTGGTACATTTTGAGTTTGTGAGAAATCTGTTTTTTTTTTGGTTCCAGTGATTTCTACGTTCTCCAATGAGAATCGTGTTTGACTTAAATAACAGACATCATAATGGTTGTTGTATGGGACCAGGCCATGAAAGATTTTTTTTAACGATAAAAAAAAATCCAAAATTATTTATTTGTTCAGGTTTAGGCAAGGAACAGTTGTAGCTCTAAATCAATGTTTTCAGTTAGGTTTTGGAAAAATGTTTCCTTATTTAATTTAACTTTATGCCTAACTTTTAGTACTCAAATTTCAGAATATTAAATATATCTTGGACCAATTACTTATTATATTAGCAAAAGAATATAAAACAAACAAACGCCTGCACAAATGAGTTATGTTAAATATAATATGCTATTAGTAGGCTAAGTCTAACTTAAGTATTTACTCGGTCTGATCCTATTAGGACTTGTAAATCTAAATACTTACCATAACTTAATTTTTGGATTTCAGCGTGGGATTTTAGGTACATAACTAAGTTTGTGTTAAAATGTCATTTTAACAATTATTTATTTCATTAATTACTATGAAGGTGTAAAATATATTAAACGAGTAGCTACTAACTTAAGAACAATAATATTGATTGTAAAAATAATATACTTTTACAAGTATTTTCTTGTGTTTGGTTTTACGCGAGTATTATACATTTAGAAATTAAAAACTTTTTAACGGATTTTAAACGCGATTTATTCATTATATTACTAACCCGACGTTTCGAACATTTTACAGCGAGCGTGGTCACGGAGAAACTCTCAGTCTAATCGTCATCGTCAGAGTTAATAATATAATGAATAAATCGCGTTTAAAATCCGTTAAAAAGTTTTTAATTTCTAAATACTTTTACAAGTACAAAATGTTAAATTAATAAGTAGATATTTTTGTTCATAATGCTGGATCACAGTGGATTATACAGTGGAGATGCCATTCACCAAGTGGGAGCTGCTAGAATTCATATGTCGTCAAAATTTCTAGTGTTCGGATAAACCAGACTTCTTTACATCAACGAAAAGAGCAGTGATAGTCTGGCTAATAAACTGAATACTGAGCCTTGCTAATAGTTCAGTTCCGGACCCACTACCTTTTGATAAAGAACAAGGAGCGATCATTACCACTGAGCCAAAATATATTAAATATTGTTATTCAAATATTTATGAAGTCATGATTATCAGATAAAGGGACGGACGGACGGACTTACTGTTTACTCACTCCTTACGGTGAATGATCTAGCCATAGAGCGGTATAATAGAGCGAATTCTCATTATCTTTATATTGTTATCTTTTTTCTTTATTTTATTTCTTACTAGCTGCGCCTAAGTCTGTATCCTGTAGGAATATCGGAAATAAAAGTTGCCTATGTGCCATTCCAGTTGTCTAGTTATCTAGGTACCAAATTTCATTGCAATCGGTTCAGCAGTTTTTGCGTGAAAGAGTAACAAACATACACACATCCTCACAAACTTTCGCATTTATAATATTAGTACTGAGAAGGGTGAGCAAAAGGATACGGGTCGTCGGCTTTCCTGAACACCGAACAAAACACATGCTACTATCTCACGCCGATCGTCTATGTGGGTGTGGTATCTTCCCCAGTGCGATATGCCTCAATTCGTACCAAAGCGTACTCGACTCCCAAACCCAAGGACTGTACTTTTTCTTCTATCTAACTTAATCAACCATCACCATAGGTTGCATATTTGAAATTTTATTATACATTGCAAAAACTACTATATATAAAATCACAATTGAATTTTCACTATACAAAAACATGTGAATCATGTCAAACATGGGTTTCAAATCCTCGCATTTGCTTTTATTTCGACGTTTCAACTTCGACATGTGAGAAATATGAAAACAAAATTTAGATAGCACTCCGCAGCATTGTTCAAACATCGTTTCACTTTAATCAATCAAACAAATACAATCAACAATTGAGTCTGAGTTTTTAAGACAAAAAATATAGGAGGTTGTATATTTGTTCTGGCTTTTCGAACTTTCGAAGTGGGATAGCGTGGATGAAATGTTTTATTTGTATAAAGCGTACTTGTATCTGCATGCTTCTTGTGAAATAATTTGATAATTAACCGGTTTTATCCGTTGTTATTTATTCATGGGCCGGGATCGGTCTTGGTAGATAAATACATGTTATCTTCGGCTCGTGGTTTTAATATTCGTACAATATATATTGCTCCTATAAGTTTCGATAAAAATTCCGGATCAATACAATGGCTCAAGCGTCACATCTATACAAAATTCACACAACATTTTTTACCGCGTTACTTGTAACATCGTCATTAATTTGACAGGCGCCATGTATTTTTAACAAGCTGTTTATGAATAAAATAAATATTAGTTTAAAAAAAACTAAAAAACACGCTTTAACAAAAATCATATTTTGCAAATTAAAAAATGGAATAATTTTATCAAATTAGTGTATTGTCATCGGTCCTCAATAAATCTACAAAGTTTGAACGAAATCTGGCCGTTTAAAGTGGGTCAAAATCGCGCCCAAAGAAGTCGGTTACAAACAAACATACAAACAAACATACAAACAAACATACAAACAAACATACAAACAAACATACAGGTGAAGCTAATAAAAAGCGTGTAAAAATTAAAGGGAATTTTAAAAAATAACTTTTAGTGATAAAACATATGAATAATAATTAATAGATAAGGGCGACAGCTATGATATACGATACACAAAAAATTATCATTATTCTTAGGTATAAGTTTTCTGCGTAAAGATTTTATTCAGTCTAATACTATGATTTTATTTTGTACTGGCTATTCGCCTCGGTTTCGGCCGTAACTTCACTGAGTGAATTAGGCATATATGTATACATACACTAAGTGAAGTTGCAGCTTTTTAATTGTGAAAGAATTTTTGAAATCGGTCCAGTGATTTTTGCGTGATTACTTTACAAACATACTAAAATACAAAGGTTCCTCAATGAGCGTAGATTGAGCTAACATACTTAAAAACACTTCGGTATTTGGTGTTTGAATAATGGGGGCACATTTATGTCTTCATTGTTATTGATTGATTAATAAAGACGAGCAAACTTTTCGACTGAGAACGGTTCTTAAGTATGTTCACCGCCTTATTTTATGCAAAGGATATATACCTACATACTAAGAACTATTACGTCTTAATCTATATATATAAAATTCTCGTGTCACAGTTTTCGTTGCCATACTCCTCCGAAACGGCTTGACCGATTCCTCTGAAATTTGGTAAGCATATTGGGTAGGTCTGAGAATCGGCCAACATCTATTTTTTATCCCGATATTCCTACGGGATACGGACTTACGCGGGTGAAACCGCGAGGCGCAGCTAGTATGACGATAAAATAATCATCTCAAATGATTGAATGATTCGTAGTATTTGATAAAGGGGTTTATATTTAATCTGTGGAAGGGCAAAGTCATTGCGTTCCTTCTGTAGTAAATCTAGCATAGAGGTAAACATGATTTCATGAAAAAGCTATTTTGAATTCCGATACTGAGCCCTTTATTTCACTTGATGTGAGATAGAGCTGATATACCGAAAACGGAAATAATGTGGGATTAGCAATTAAAATACCGGAATGTGTAATCGATATGTCGCAAATTGAAAAAAAAAATGTAATAAATACACCAAATCCTTCTGTTATCTCAAATGTATTTCAGACATTACGAAATATTGAAATGCTATGAATTTCATCTTGTTCTTTATATAAGTATATAACGTACTTTGGGGTGTCTAGTTAACTTAATAAAAAAGAGTTAGGTTAAATAAAAAGAAGTCACATTAAAAATTTATTGCAATAGCAAGTACTTAAAGTAGGTCGTCCACAAAAATATAATATACCTTCACAAGGAACCTTAATTAATGAGTTTGAGCGGAATTAACTGTAAAATTCTATGAACTGATTATTTGTTTAGGAATTAGAAAATTCCTAACGTTTTACGGAGAGCAAGCGAAAACGCGCGTAGCAATCCAGAGACTAGAACTCGAGGGCTCTGTGCTTGCATAGAAATGTGCATATATTAAAAATATATAGATCCACAATACAGTATTAATCACAAAGACAGACAACTTTCAATAAAAAAATCACAATCCATCTGATTTTGCTAACAAATTAACGATTTTTTTAACGTTAAGCACATTCTTTCCTGTCCTTTCTTTGGGAGAGTCTCTCTGCATCTTCTATCGTATCGGGAAGAGGCTGGTTAATTGTCTCTGGTAGAGAGAAGACTAACACGCTTGCTACTAGGGCCAGACTTCCGAAGAATATGGCGGGAAGATTGTCGTAGTATAGCGCCTGTAAAATAAACATTATACTCGTATGCTAACAGCAATATGGGTTTTAAACTTTGTAGTCTTAGGGGGCGTCCATAAATTACGTGAGATTTTTAAGGAAGGAGGGGGTCTAGTCAAATCTTATGTTGAGAGCGGGGGGTCTCGGCAAATATTTGTTGATTGTAATTTATGCACTCCCCCTAATAGCATAGAACAGAAAACTTACATAAATTTTTAAACTGAACAAAACTATCACTAGATTTTTTGAAGCTTGAATTATTGTATAAATTCATGGTATCTGGAATATCGAAATCGGCAGTAAATCAAGAAGCCAACTTACAAGGAGCGGTGTCAAGGGCGCCAAAGTGGACCCAACTCTGCCCAGCGAAGAGCACACAGCCAGGAGCGACTGTCTCACGCTGGTCGGAAACACTTCAGATACGTAGATGTACACGGAGCTGTAGGCTACCGTGATCGAGAACTTTCCAGAAAGATATAGCACTAGTGACCACCATTTCTGACCTGTTTTGGATAGAGAAGATTTTTTTTACAGACAAAAAGTGCTGTTCGAATATTACTGTACTGTTTTTATTAGAACTAGCTGCGCCCCGCGGTTTCACCCGCGTAAGTCCTTATCCCGGAATATCGGGATAAAAACTGCCTGTATATTATTCCAGTTGTCCAGCTATCTAGGTAGCAAATTTCATTGCAATCGGTTCAGTAGTTTTTGCGTGAAAGAGTAACAAACACACACATCCTTAAAAAAACTTTCGTATTTACAATACATATTAGTAGGACTAGTAGGATATAGTAGGATAGGTTAGGATAGGATTGTGTTTAGAGAACGCAGCTAAGTTGTCAAGCGAGTTAATTGTGCAATGTTTTAATGTTTGAAGGAAACGAAATAATATTAGCAATCTTTTTTCGATAATATGTAAAATAAATGGGATATAATAGAATAGATAGAATAGATAGAAGATAGAAATCAGTTATTTTAATATAAGTATATAATTAATCGATTTGGCCGTCTATTGTTATTTTATTTCACTATTGATGTCAATAATCAGGGATTTCCTGGTAAGTTTAGGAGTTTTAACTCTGCTTCTAGTACAAATTATAATTATCCCGATTAAATGCTCCCAATAGGAATCTTGATATCCAGACGGAGCTGGGACGAGCGTCTAGTTTATAATATAAGCAGGGTAAATGATATCGTACATTGTTATCGCTTTAAAGAGAACCACAAACAAAACAAAGCAAAATAAATTTTCAAATCTCTTCAGAGTCGATTTAAGGCAAACAAAGGCGATGATCCCTAAGACAGTTTATGCTAAATTGACTTTCCCGAGTTTGGACCTTGGAGTTTCGCTGATCATAAATAATTTATGATTTTCTTTGCAAATTTTTAGTCTGCGCCCACAGTATCAGATTGAATTGGAATGAATGTTTAACAAAAACTCTTGGTTATCATATTTGAATAATTGATATCTATGTATTTGATATGTGAAAGTAGTTCGTAGTAGATTAGTTTGCGTTCGTGTTTTGCGTGTTTATCCATTACGAATAAATTATTTTATCTATTGTAATGATGATCATAAAATCGAAACCCTACTTTGTAGTGCTTGCTCATCAAAATCAGGTTTTCCAGTTAAAAGTTCTTACCATTGGTAACAAACCCCATCAAAGTCGAATTGAGAACCTCCTTTTTTAAAGTCAGTTAAAAATGAACTTATGAGTTATACCAATAATATTATAGCAGCTTTCCTGTTGCTATAATAATATCTTGGAGTAAACTTGAGACGGTCGTTTAACAAACATTGCATGAATAAATGAATGAACCGGGAAACGGTTCTGAAGTGAGGAGCCATCGCAACTTTGATGGCGACACGATAAATATGAAGCAACCTCAACTTCGTTTTAAAATATTTTCTCGGAAATCTGCCATAGATGTTGAGCAAGCGTCTATAAATACATGTACTTCATTGGATGTTTGGTAAGCGATGCTTCATCTCAATCTTTGACTTTCCTATTTGACTTTTCGAATACTAAGGGTTCACAAAAGTTTGGTTGGTTGGTCCAAAATTAAACATGTGTTAGTGATAAATTTTCCATACATGCAAAGTTTGATTTGTCCTTGCTCTACCATGTCAAGCCTGATAGGATTCGAGCAGAGAATGTATTTATCTGAATGAATTAATCTGTGTTACAATTACTGGTAAACCTTTAAATAAATAAATTAATAAATGCAATCAAACACACAATTGTTTACAAATATTAATACTAGCATGCGGTTACAGATCAGTAATTTTTACAGTTTCTTTTTTATCTTGTGTTATGTGGCTAGAATTACATAACTTTGAACTACGCCACGACGTTCAAGAGTGATCAAGTCAGAACAATTTCTTTCTTTTATCATCAGCTAAGAAATAACCTTAAAACACGATATCATTATTGAGGTGTAATATCACGAAAAATGAGGCATAATAAAGATACGCGGATGTATATTGGGTATTATAAAACTTCACCTACCTTTAGGCAAAAATGACAGGCTGATACACAAACACGCGCTCAGCACATACATTATGACTAGGACCTTCTTCCTCCCGAATCTGTCCAACACTAGTAAACACACGAAATTTGCGGGTATCTCCACAAAACCCACCAGCATAAAGTTCACGTACTTATTACCCGCCAACGACACCGAGTTTATTGACAGACCGTAATACACAAAGGTACATGTTATCCACAGAAACGAACACACAGCCACTCTTTTCCTAATGATACTAGATTTTATCACTCGCATAAACATCGATTCTTTTTTCTCTTCTACTACGTCTTCTTTGGACTTCTCGTTGTCCGGATCAGTTGAGAGTTTGTCCAATTCATAAAGGGGAGTCAGAACTTGATCGGACAAATTGACCTTGTTCATTTTTGCTGCTTTTTTTATGATGGCCATGGCTTCTTGATGTCGTCCTTTGCTGAGCAGCCATCGTACGCTCTCGTTTAGAAGCCACAGATATGAGAACACAGACATGGCTGGAATGTATATTATTCTGAGTAGGGTCCTCCAACTCTGTAGATACCATGACAGGCTGGCTAGCGTCATCAGCCCCAGCACGTAGACTGCGTTGATTAGTGTATTCCCGAACACTCTGCCTTTGGGTCCGACGAGTTCCATTGCTGTAAAAGGACGTCATTTTAAATAAAACTTGCATATTATATTATAATAAAAATTAGTGATTCAAAACTTACCAATAACAAACGCGGTACTATAAGCTCCAGCACCCAAGGCCGCTTCGAGAAACTCAAATATGGCCATCATTGTGTAGCTAGTGGAGAATGATCTCAGAAAACCAAATATACCGTTCATGAGGGAAGCCACGGACAGGGCTAACCTACGGCCATATTTGTCTGAAATAATGCCCGTTAGTGGCAGAGAGATGAACAGCCCCGAATTGTGAAACGTGCCTATTAGAGTCCTTTTCCAATTCTGGCAGCCGAGGTCAAACTGAAAACAATAGAAAACAGAACGTGTCCTTATTTCTAGAATGTTCTTCATATGATGATGATAATGATGTCTTTATACAATCATATAAATATAAGCAGATTTACTTGAAGTGTTACTGTAATTTAGAAACAATTTTCTACTATGGAAATACTTCGTTAGCATGAGCTATACTTTGAAGAAATATATTAATATGCAAACAAACGGATTCTTCTGAAAATTAAAAAAAATTGTATTTTGTATCTAGTCGTTAACGACTGAACAATCTACAATTCCGTTAAACACACATCCGGTACTTATTGTATAGATGGCGTTTATTGCTTTAATTACATGCTTCAATATCTGCTTTATGACTCTTTGCTCTGTAATACAAGATTAGTGATATCGTAAGAATGTTTTTTTCAGCTACAATTCTATGTTCGGCAAATTGTATGCATTATTGCATGGAAACATCAGGGCAAAGCAAACATACAATTCTATTATTTATGTTATTACGAAGAGCATCGGACACTTAAATAGATACCAAATGCTTCTGTATTATTATTTGAAACAAAAAACTAAACTGCCTTCCATCAAAATCGGTTCACGCAACAGACAGGTCTGAGGTACTAAACCCAAGTCAGTTGAAACTAACAAGACAATGACACAAATATATTTCACTAATTTCATCCACCTGTGATCAACTAAGATGAACAGTCTCATCTAAATTCATTTTTTATTTTATTTTATTTATAAAAGGTACCTAAACAGCTAATTTTACAGTATCTGATTAATTATCACAATAAATACGCCAATAACAAAGAACACCAATAGCTGGTTAAATATAAGTGACAAACAATAATTTTTTAAATAATCTTATGTAACTTTATTTAATTCGCCCAAAAATTGATGTTCGATTGCGTTCGAATTTAGAAGAACAATGGTTTCAAATAAAATATAAGAGATCATTACAGCAGCATACAACATAATAAAATGTCGTCGTATCTTTTAATGATAAGTCGCGTCGATAAAATGATCATTATGAGGTCGTATTCCGGGTCAAGATACTAAGCAAATTACTGCATCACTGTTGTATTGTTATATCGTTTAAAAACGTTCTAATATCCTGTATTCCTTAAAGTTATTTATAGTAACATCCATGATATGAAGACAACATATAATACTATTGCTATCTATTTTGCGTGCGTATGTGTAAAATAATTTATTTCCCTCACTTCAAAATATTAAAATCTTACACCATACAAACACTTAGACTTTATTTTTATATATTGGATTTATGGTATTTGGAGCAGCTAAATTTGTGCAAAATAGTTACTTCTACCAATTCGCATCCAAATATAACGGAACGGAAATTAGGGTCTCTGCTATTGGACTTAATTGGTTTACCTAAATGTCGGTTCTAATGGTAGAATTATCATCAGAAGATTTTTAGACAAACATTTAAATTAATGACAGTGTCTTTATTTCATAAATGAGTGATGTTTCGCCTCTGAGTGACGTTATGACTCCTTTGAGGGTTCTACTCATGACCCACCACGCTGGCCACGTGTGGGTTAGTACTAAACAGTTGTCACGTTTTGTCGAAGTTTCGATTCTTCGACATGTCTGTTTCTCACGATGAAATGTGAATCTAGTTAAATAATTTATGATTAAAATTAGGTGTTTGCAATGATATAGTTATAATGCTTGGACATTTCTAAACGTGATAAAGTTTTACGATTGTTTGTCAGCAGGATAATTATTTGTTATTTGTTTGCAACTGTTTACTAAAATGTATAAAACCGATGTGTTTGTTTATATTTGTTATTACTCGCACCTTGGCCTGTACTACTTCAGTTCATGGTATATTATAAGATTCTTATCTTGAAATATATTTCTATATTATTATTATTTTCATTTATTGTAATTTATGCAAGTGAACATTGGTTAGTATAATTCCCAGCATATAAAAATAATGCTAAACTCGTTTTTGTTAATGACGTAGTACCGTTAGAGGTACTCAACTACATTTTACATTAAAAAAAAAATTGAATAAAAATCTCATGTAATTGTCATGAAAATAATTGTGAAGTATTATCCTTACGACGCCTCCTTGGTACAGTGGTAAACGCGTGAGCGTAGAACCGAGGGGTCCTGGGTTCGATTCCCGGTTGGGAAAATAAAAAAAAATGTCTCGGTCTGGCAGTTTCGATCAGTGAAACAGATGTATATCATCTGCCCCATACCCCAGTAGGGGACACGAGACTTCACTTTTTATCCTTAGACTCAACAAGAGCATTTTAATAGAGTTGAAAAAAGCTATTCTTTCTCTATTTAAATACAGTCTTAGTAACTTTTTAGTGATCTGTGCAGTACAGTCTGTGAGAGTCAACAAGAGCAGTTATAGTAGACGTAAGAACCTTTTTTTTACGATTAAAATACTATCGCAGTAATCTGTGCAGCATAGTCTGCGTCTGTGTTATCTATGTCTGTGCTATCGCTCAAGCTTTGACAATACAAGATTACACAAATGCAGTACAAATATAAAAAACCAACGACTACATTGGTGGCTGGGGGTCGAAATTCGACCGTAACTGTGAGTCAAATGCATCGAAGTATGTGTTTTTGTGCTTTTTTTTTTTCAATATTTAAAAAATTGCTTATTGCGCTTTTCCCTTATATAAACTACGAGGTGGTCACCCCGGCTTTGCCCGTGGTATATGTAAAGCCTATGCCACTCAGTGAAGTTGCAGCTTTCTATTGGTGAATGAATATTTGAAATCGGTCCAGTGGTCTTTGCGTGAAAGCGTTACAAACATACAAAAAAACAAGTTTCAAGTGTATCAAATTGCGCTAAAATAATGAATAAATATTTTGAAAAACACGCTCTATAATCTAATATATAAAAGAAGGTCGTGTTAGTTACACTATTTATAACTCAAGAACGGCTAAACCGATTATGTTGAAATTTGGTACAGAGATAGTTTTAGACCCGAGAAAGGACATAGGATGGTTTTCATCCCGGAAATCTAACGGGAACGGGAACTTTGTCGGTAACGTCCCGAGTCTATCTTATCCGTGACTACGCGAGCAAAGCCGCGGGCGGAATGCTAGTGATAGAATAAACTAATTATCTCATTTGTCTTATACAGAGTATACGTAAGGAATTTATTTAATCGTGTCTGTTATCTCATGAAATTATTTTATAGTCATCCATGCTTGATTAGTGTACAAAGTTTGATTTTAATCTGTCTGTTTAAGGTGTGGCATTCAAGCACGCTTCGGTACGAATTGGGCCAGCTTGCACCGGGGAAGTACCACACCCCCACAGAAGACCGGCTTGAAATAGTAGCTTGCGACCTTACGCCTCTCCAACTGTTCATGGGCTGTGGTAGCGCTTACCATCATGCCATCCACCAGCTTCATTTCCGACTATGACAAAAAAAAACGAGTCTGCCAGCATTCAAACAAAGAAAGAAAGACGGAAAGAAATATCAATTTATTTTAACACACACAAACACACATACAAACATAAAAATAGAAAAATAAAAAGAAAGAAAGTCAATGAAAAAAAAACATAATCAGAGAATGAAAACAAAAATGAATAAATTAATCTAAATTACGTGTGGTTGCATGCGCCAAAAAAGGATGCCACTCAGTATATTTGAGGCAGAACACCTCAACACTGATTTTCAGTGACACCCTTCCGACATCTGGATTGCCAGCCACTTCACAACTTTTAAAATGCATGTACTTTACAAAAAATATAAAGAAATAAATGAATATTACAAGTCAATAAATTAAATTAGATAATATATGCAATATATCAATATGATAATTCAAATAAATAATAATTTATATGAACATACTTAAACTACATATATACATTATACAAAGTTACAGATAGGTTCGTTACCAACAACAAACAGTCAAAGCAAAGGTGAAGCTAATAAAAGCGAGTTGTAACGTGCACGCTCAAAGTTTTCGCTTCACGTATTATAAAAATAGATTACCAAACATCTAAAAACACCTATCTCGCGTCAAAGTCCCCCACGTGGCGGTGTCATGTTGATATGCTATCAAAACACGGTTACCGTGGCGTGATGCTCGTATGGTGATAATTGTTAATCTTTTCGGTGTCGTCCGTCGGTTGGATGACTCCGATAATCTTGTTTGATTATGCTTCCACGGCCTTACCGTGTGCGCGATGTGATATTATTTATTTGTTTTGTTGTTGTACGTTAGGTTGTTGATTGTATCAGGTGTTTTGAAAATAGAATGACTGTTCTGTATTTAGTACTTTCTTGTGTTTGATCGTTCTGTATTTGTTTATATTCGTGTGTTTATAGAAGTTGAGTTAAACAAAACCCGGTGTATCATGCGAGAGTTGTATTTAAGAGAAATGATAAATTGAATCTCATTGTAATCGATGTGAATTGTAATTATCAACCGACTTCAAAAGAAGGTGGTTACCAATTCCTTTTAATTTTTTATGTTTGACTGTATAATGATTTTGATGATCCTTAATTTTATTGCAAATCTGGTGCTTGGTGTATATATAATAATCTGAAGTCGATTTAGTAAATTGTTTAAAATAATAATAATTGTTTTCGTGAAAATTTTGTGCAGTAGGTAAAAACGTTATTATTTAAATTTAGAACACTTGAAATAATATCTTACATACTAAAAAAGCCCTAGCGTCAATGTAGTCCTTATGACCCTATGTATGCTTAAATCTTTAAAAGTACACAACGGATTTTGATAGGGCTTTTTTATTGATGGAGTGATTCAAGAGAAAGGTTTATATATACATCTATTAAACTACTCCGAATACTAAACGCGTATAACGCCGCGGCCAAAAGCTAGTTGAATATAATATACTAATTGAAAAACCCTATTACAATAACCTCGTTCCACTTTCATTAGATGATCAGTCATTTTACTACTATGATAATTATATCCAATACTAGCTGTGCCCCGCGGTTTTACCTACAGGAATTACTACTGATGTTATATAGCTTAAAGCCTTCCTTAATAAATGGGCTATCTAACACGGCAACAATTTCTCAAATCGGACCTTCCGGACCGGAGTAGTTCCTGAGATAAGCGCAGTGAAACTACAAAAAAACTTTTCAGCTCTATAATACTAGTATAGAGAAAGACTTACATCTCTAACCGCGGAATCCTCATCGTTGTACACAATGGAGTCGCAATCCTTTTCCGTGCTCTCGAAGTGGTCCTTGCTACAGGTATCGGTGGTGTTCTCTCGCCATACATATTGCTTGCATCTGGAGGGGCCCTTCTTGTCTCTCGGTATCGCGTAGTCCAGCCACGATGTGTTTAGCCCTTCGCATTGGGGCACGCTACATCTGTTGGTATGGAATAATATTGTTATCTACATGAAGTTATATTGATAACTTCTCTCTCTATCTATTGAGATATCCTACATCCTACTATCCTTCTAATATTATAAATGCGAAAGTTTGTAAGGATGTGTGTATATTTGTTACTCTTTAATGCAAAACTACTGAACCGATTGCAATGAAATTTGGTACGTAGACAGCTGGACAACGGGAATAACATATATGCAGCTTTTTATCCTGATATTCCTACGGGATACGGACTTGCGCGGGTGAAAACGCAGGGCGCAGCTAGTACTATTTATTGTGTGAATAGCTGCAATGAATGAATTAATAATACATAATTAAAGTGTACAAAGTTTGAATTAAAATTGTCCGTTTAAAATGGGTCTAAATTGAGTCTAAAGGGGTCGGATACATACAAATATGAAGCTAATATATGCTTGTTAATTATAAAGGGTAAGTTTTGATAATTTTTTAAGTTTAAAAAGTGTTTTTGTCTTTACGTATTACTTACCCTTTTTTTTTTTTTATTTTTTTTTTTTTTTTTTTTTTGTAACGTTGGGAAATGCATTTACGCATCCCCCTCTACAGTTTTTCTGAGAGGGGGTATGTGGGACTCGCAATCAAACCCTACCCACTAAAACCCAACGGTGGCCATCGTTCGCCTTCAACGGCGGGGGTTAACAGCCACGCCTTATACCCCCAAACGTATTACTTACCCTATAGTAAATGGATTATAAAATGAAATTGAGAATTCTTGTATTTTGGATTGCACTAGTTATAGAATGCTGTTGCTTAGCTGATTTGAACGTGCATGTAAAATCAATTAGATATATATGAATGTTTAACCGAGAATATTTCAAAACAATAAGATTAACATTACTTATATTACAGTTTATTATAATAATGTATTATGTATATAGTGTAGACGAAATCGTTTCCTTTCAATATTTATTATTATACTTTTCGTTATTTATATGTACATTGTATTACATATGTCATTACAAAAAGCATCTTTTGAATCCATTGCCAATCAAAATCACTCCTCAACCACCCTAAAACCAAAACAATGTCGACAAAACTGCCAGTTACGTGTTGCAAAAACTCACACGGTACACGATATTAACTATCCAGCACAAAGAGTATGGTACAACATGCCTGCCGGCGCTCACGCAATCCCATGTCCGAGTGACGTTCCCCTACATGACGGTTGGGCCAGTGTAATTGTGATCAAGCGGGATAACATTAAATGTATGCCCTGCGGCAGTTAGTCATGTACTGTTTAATCCTGTTGTTCTGCTCTGTGCGATTTGTTGTTAACGGTACGCTATGGCGTCAGGATTTCTTCGCAATTATTTCCTAATATATACGTATAGGTTGAAAAATACATGAAAGTCATACATTTTCATAATATTGACATTTCAAAACATATATGACATTTTATTCTCTATTATAATATTTTCTGTGAAATACACTAGCGACGCATTATTCGGTTAATTACGAATTCTGTTACATTTCATCATAGTCATGAAGAGATGATCCGGAAACCAATATTTCCGAGAGGAAAGAATTTCAGTTGACCTCGCCAACATTTATGTACAAAGTCCATGATTTCCATTACAGTAAATTCTATGAAATACGAGTTTAATAGAATCCATTTATATTAGCCCAGCTAGGCAGATATCCAGAACTTTCGACACGATTCCTTAATTGTAATCCACACCCAATAAAATTGCCACTGCATAGTCTTTAGGGACTAAATAGTAGCCCATATTGTGGATATCAATTTAATAACAAATACAATTAATATCAGTCTACTCCGTGATTGATTGTGCGGTGTACGAACAGATGTATGTGATAGCGTAATACTTGGTTTCATATCAAGTGACGGCTGCTTTGTACGCTGAATGAATGAATTATAATATTCGCCTCTGAAATCCTTGTTTATTTTGGTAACCCACTAGCTGCTTTACGTCTGTTGTTAAAGAGGCCGGTGGGTCAGTCGATGGTAAGTGATCATCACGAACACATGCAGAAGCCTGGTGCCTCTGAAAATGGATTGCCAATTCTGAAGGTTTTAGGATAAAGGTTAATAGGTTTGATGAAATGCTCTAGCTTCCAGGAAAAAATATAAAAGGATCATTACTCTTATATCCTTGTTAGTTATAGTTAGTTATAGTGGTATCTTGTACAAATGTATTCAATAATTTTAACTTAACTCTGTCCAAGATTTTGATTTCTGTTACAATGTGTGTAGCGAAAATAAATAATAAAATCTCGCACCAGTTTATTTATTTATTTCTTTACTATACATTATGTAATACAGAGCAGCATATAGTTTAACACTAATTTGATCTGTTCGCAATACGTCCACGACAAAAAATACTTTCTCGCGTAAGTTTTCAAACCACGTTCCTTGTAAGAACTAAGATTTATGTCATCTATTGGATACATCAAATATTCGGGGGAGGTTTCCGCGTCATTGTCAGGTTCTATCGGGTTATGATTCGATCGCACGCACAGGATATGTTTGTAGGTATATTTGTACGCAACAATTGCTGTTCGAATTGGATTTATACGGCCGTGACGTAACGCCGTTTGTCAGTTTTGGATTACAATAGAATTTTTCAAAAAGAACCCCAAAGGTTGGCTTTAGAAATCGCCAGCTAGGTGCTTGTGAATGCGCCTTTTTCATCTATTCTGTTGTTTATTTCACGTGTAGTTTGCTGTTGTAGAAAGCAGATACAAGCTTAGCGTAATACTGGGCACTTTTAAAATTCCGTTTTTTTTTGCAGTCAAATTTGATATTTTAAATATTTTTAAAATATTTATTTCAAATTGCTTAAGCATTTCATTTATGTAATGAACGAATTTCCCACCTCCATCTGAATTTTACCATCTCTGAAAATCTCCTGTCCTGGCGCCACTAGTGTGTTTCATTTGATTGCCTTATTTACCTCATATCATTATTGGTGATAATGAAGATGATGTCGATATTATAAAGTCCGTATTTAATAAATACGATTATAATGTTACTGCATTTCCTGTTTCGTAACCTTATCATGATTCCATATCGATAAACTATTTGTCAAAATATCAATAATATCTGTGTTTATTCTAATTAAATAATCAAACAAATAGACATCTTAATTAATTATCATTTATATCATGTAAATGGCATCAATATGTAAGTAAACAATAACAATTAATACATAGTGTGTTTTGCTTACGAATATTCGCTTTTTGACCTTTTGTGAAGGTGTATCCGTATTATAATTATCATACGCTGTTTATTTTTCATGATTGTTTTAATGTTAGATTCTCTATATATTTTTTCGTATAACCAAGTGTAGGAAGTGATAGAAAATAAGGTTTTGAGAAAAGTTAATGATTGTTTGGAGACTATTTTCAAGAGGCGTATAAAAAAAATGTTCAATTTACACAAAAAGTAGATTTTTAACAACAATATCAAAATCTTTATTATTTATTTATTTTCAGTCACAATTTCCATACAACATGTATCTAAACAGGCATTTAGGATTTAAGCGAGTTTCTTTATGCACTTCTAAGGTTCTGTCTATGTTAAAATGACGTGAGAGAAAAAGTTACACAGTCTCAATCCTTAATAATTTCGTCAATACTATGACAAAACACTATCACATCACACTTTGTATTTATATTGAGACTTTCATTCGCATGTTTAGAGCGATACAAACAATTATATATAAACAAATAAATCGCTTAGTGCTGATAATCCTACATTGAATGAATTTATCACATTCGTACGTGACAATTGAGTAACGTTTTTAAACTTGTATGCACATATAGAATCCTGGAATTTATAGACCATCATTGGATGTTAAATGACTTTTTATGGTATACTAGCTGCGCCCCGCGGTTTCACCCGCGTAAGTCCGTATCCCGTAGGAAAATCGGGATAAACAATTGCCTATATGTTATTCCAGTTGGCCAGCTGTCTACGTACCAAATTTTATTGCAATCGGTTCTGTAGTTTTTGCGTGAAAGAGCAACAAAGACACACACATCCTTACAAACTTTCGATTTATAATATTAGTAGGATTAGTAGGATATATTAGTAGGATTTAAAGGTTGTTTTTATATCCATAAGAATGTTGAGTCGTTCTCAAGTTTATAGCAAACATTTAGATCTTAATTTATTATTTATATATACATATAAGACATAATATAGATTAGATAAAAATATATGATGTACATAAGGTTATGTTTATGACTCTTAGCTAATTATTAAATAATTAAATTAAATCTGACGACAATGCTATGTTTTGTTTATTTCAAATGGGCATTTGCGCCCATGCGCTACGTATGAATATATCAAGAGAGCACGTCATTTTGTGTCTGTGTGTTATAAAAAGTCCATTTCATAACTTTCATAAAACAGGAAACATGTTTTACAAATATAGTATATAATAATATACTAGCCAATATTATATACTTGACCCGGGATAATACAGAATATACGTTTTTACCACTCGCCCTGGTTCCGCCCGGGTTAAAGCGCGATAAAAACAAAATAAAATATATCCTATGACACGCATTAGATAACTTGGCTACTAAAGTCGGTTTAGGAGATCCGGAGAGTACATTAAACCTCACCTCTTTATTTAATTTGTACAGTACTACATTCATAATTACAGAAAATGTGTTTTTTTTAGTAACTGTCTCAAATTACAAACATTATTTTAAAATACTGGTTTCTAGAATATTAGGTTGTTGACCGTGCTAATTATACTGATTCTTTTGAAAGTTACATTTAAAAATAAATTTATTCAACGACTTATATATAGCCATTCATATCTAGGTTAGGTTAGACAAAAACTTATTTGTGTCTTCTTCTTTCTTTGAGTTTTTCTTCAAATATATTCGTTAGTATAATAAAGTTAATTTGTGTTTCCCTAAAAGTTCGGATCGGACGTCTGACGCTGTTTTAAATAAAAATATAATGATAAGTAAAAGATCACATAATATTTATGAACGGGACTATAAGTACGTATTATCAAATAATGCAGATAACAAATCTATCCTACATAATTGTAAAGCTGAAGAGTTTATTTGTTTGTTTGCACGCACTAATCTCAGGAACTACTGGTCCGATTTGAAAAATTATTTTAACGTTAGATAGCCTATTTATTGAGAAAGGCTATAGGCTATATATGTACTACGGGCGAAGCCGGGACGGACCGCTAGTACGTACTATGCTATTCACTAACACGTAACGAATCAAATTTGTTACATCTCTACATTAAAAAAAAAAGAATTTATTGTAAAATTACCAGTGGATGTCGACGATCAAAATGGAAGAAGATATTTAATCGGTCACATAAAATAAAAAATAATTAATCGGCCACCCACGATCCTATTTCACTAATCGAATTTTTTATGCTTTAGGATATTGTCTTGAGACAATTAGAGAAAAAACAAAAGACGTGCGATCAGTAACGAATTTTTCATATTCTATTGAGAAAGAGGAAACGAACATCCGGCACATATAAAGCGTTTTTATGCTGTGATACAAAGAAGAAAAAAAAACGCTGCTTATGATTTTTTTTTTTTTGCTTATGATCCATATGTGATGTTCGTTTAGAGCCTAATCAAACAAAAATTAACGCTGCGTTATCTAGTCTTCAGATAAAACAGCCATTTGTGACGGAACCGAACCGGAGTTCAATTATCATTTACTGCGCTGCATTACGAGGGGAAAATTATCTATATTGCCCTAATATGATTTATGAGACATTGCACACTGTAGTACTTTAATTACGTCGTTACAAAACACGAGTACATTGTACATTACATTTCCTGTGTAATGAAAGGATATTGTCGTCTTGTATTTTATAAGACTGGAGATTTTTGAAAAGAATTCATACATAGCATATTATATTATATAGGCTAGGCTCTTCAACTATCTCACGTTAAATATCATAAAATTTGTGTAGTGGTTAAATCTTAAAACCTACCCCTTTAACATATTTATAATATTTGCATATCCAATCTGACAAATATTTTTTCAATTGAACTTCAGCGTTCAGAATAAATTGAAGTTTATATTGCGATGTCATTCAATTTTAATATAATAAGAGTTATCAATTTAATGATGAAATAAACAGTTTATATATATTCTACTCTGGAAGATGGATAGACGCACATTATTCAAGTACAAAAAACAATAATTTTTACGCATGCGTTAAATTAGGAGAATTTTAATTGTTGTTATCAGCCTACTAATCCTACTAATATTTTAAATGCGAAAGTTTGTAAGGATGTGTGTGTATTTGTTACTCTTTCACGAAAAAACTACTTAATCGATAGCAATTAAATTTGGTACGTAGACAACTGGACAAATGGAGTAACATATAGGCAACTTTTTATCCCGATATTCCTACGGGGTACGGACTTACACGGGTGAAACCGTGGGGCGCAACAAGTACTTACATACATCTTGAACGACGCTTTCTATAAAGAAAACCTCATCAAAATCCTTTGCATAGTTTTAATGATTGAAGACAGTGATAGAAAGCATTTTCTTTTATACAATGCACCTAGTGACTTGGCAACGAGAGTCTAATGACATGAAATATTTATGACAAAGGTCGAGGCATTCCATGATTTAATTTCACGTACATATTATTCGTACCACTTAACTCCTCATTGCCGAAAGTGGGGTCAACGACATTATTTTGACCTGATTTGAAAAGAATGCGAGTAGAGTGTATATATTTCGATTCGTATAGGTTATCGTCATACTAGCTAGTGTTTGGTTGTGTTTTTATTTGCAGTTGTAAACTGTGTTATATAATAATTACACATAAATAAATAACAAATACACTATACTGATAATTTATTCCAATATCAATTGAGAATACACATTATGAATGAATTTAAATTTGAGATTAAGAACTAACTAACTAACTAACTAACTAAAAATATTAGCGTTTTCTTCGAAACCTAACATACCAATGAAGAATATAAAACATATTCTCTTGTTAAGATATCAATTAACTGCAATTTTTTAAACATATACGGCTTTGCACCACAAAAGGGGTTGTCTTTTTCTGACTGACCATTTGGCTGGATTTTCTTTAACATCTTATTTATATATAAAAATCCAGTGTCATGATGTATGTTCCCATTAAACTCCTGAAGAAGGGCGTTGGAACACAGTGGGACTTTAGTAGATATCCGACATAACCCATGGCTGCGTGGGTATCTTATATCAAGATTTCTCCACATAAAACATAGTCTGTGCAGCATTAAAACATTTAAAAAAGGACACCACTCGGTGTTAATCTGTGACGTAGATTCACTGGTTTTCAGTGGGCCCTCTTTGACAGACAAAGGAGGAGCATATTTTATCTTTATACGTTTACTAGCTGCGCCCCGCTGTTTCACCCGCGCAAGTCCGTATCCCGTAGGAATATCGGGATAAAAAGTTGACTTTATGTTATTCCAGTTGTCCCGCTATCTCCGTGACAAATTTCATTGCAACCGGTTCAGTTGTTTTTGCGTGAAAGAGCAACAAACACACACACATCCTTACAAACTTTCTCATTTATATTGTAGTAGGATATTCACGTCTAAAACGGTTAAGGCTCCCCGTAATTCACTTTGTCACGTTAACGTTAATGTGAAGCGAACTCAACACCTACGATCTACCTTGATTTACCGGCGTGCAAGATTTCCTTTGTAAAATTATAACGGTTGCTGGTAAAAACAGTGGAAAATATTTATGGAGTTGGATCACCTAGTAATCTATGATATATGAGACTAGCGACCCGCCTAGGCTTCGCATGGGTGCGGTTATGTGTGTTATATGTGGATTAATCTTACTCTTAAATCAATCTATCTATTGAAAGAACCCGCATCAAAATATTTTGTCAAGATTCAAAGATCTAAGCATACACATGGATGACAAGCTAAACTAACGGTCCGCCCCGGCATCACCCGTGGTAAACATATAGTCAATATAGCCTTCTTCAATAAATGGGCTATTTAACACTGAAAGAACTTTTCAAATCGGACCAGTAGTTCTTGAGATTAGTGCGCTTAAACAAACTTTTCAGCTTTATAATATTAGTATAGATTATATGTAATGACTCCTACTTAGAAACTACGATATTACCGACCTCTCGATTTTCAATATGCTTAAAGAATCGTTATCAACCATGTTATTTGGAACGTATTAATGTAAGTAAAAGAAAATAAATAACATAGCATTGTAGTATGCGGGATAGTATATAGCCCCTTCCAGTTAATACTTTAAAGTAAGGTATGGGTGATACTAAGAATTTGCGTGATATTTTTAAATATGTATTGATTTAGATAAGGTCTAAAACAGGTATATATCTAATCATAGTTTAATAAAATATCCACAGTATATTACAATATATACTACTGCTAACAACCTACGTATGTACTTAAATAAATGATTTTTTTTTTTATGTCATAGCGGGCAACTCAGCTGGTGGTTCGCCTGATGGAAAGCGTCACCACCGCCCATGAACATTCGCAAAGGTAGGGGCTCTGCGAATGCGCTGCCCGCTTTTTATGGGGTAAGGGCAAAGGAATGGAATAACGACTGGAAAGAAGGAATGGACTGGGACGGGTGAGGAAAAGGAAACGGGCCTCCAGCTCCCCCACTCACCGCACGAAACAGTGGCATGCCACTTTTTCAGGCCGGTTTCTGTGGGGGTGTGGTACTTCCCCGGTGCGAGCTGGCCCAATTCGTGCCGAAGCGTGCTCGACTCCCACAATAAATGTTTTATTTTCCGATCTGCTTAGGTTGATACGTTACTAATATTCCTAATATAATAAAGCAAAGCATAATAAGTTAAAATAGGGTAATATTTTTTTTATGTTGAAATAATAATAAAAAATAATAATAATAACAGTATTTACTACTTATGTAAAAGTAAATTTTGTGAGATATAGTTAGTACACGCGTAATTAATGAAATTAAAGAAAATATTTTTTCTTGGTTTTCTATGGAATTATTCCTTTATTGCAATACTGGAAGATTTATTCTTAAACAATGGATTTGGTAAATTCTCAAGGAAAATTTAAATTAAATATATGTTTCGTGGTCGTTCATCAATATAGTTTGTAAAATGAGTGTAAGAGTTTTTAAATACTTAAATACATACATACAGGACAGTACGGTATTTATATGGTGCCTTATCTTTCTTCAATATATTACGATATTTATTACATAAAGAAAAAAACAATTTTAAACGCATTCCTGCGCATTGTTAAATTGATATGATTGTTTATTTTTTGTTTTCAATGCGAAAATAATTTTCTTTCGCTTCTGATTCAAGGTTAAATTAATTAATTTAATCAGTGCTAAAATAATGCTATCGATTAAATCTACATATTATAAAACAAAACATGCTAAGATAATATGAATTTAGAGTTATTTGAAAATTATGAATATCGCACCATCTTACTTTAATAATGATAAATAACCTTGGCCTTTAGATGTATGATTATAAATACACATTAAAAAGCGGTACAGATAATGAATACCTTAGAGAAGAAAATAACAAAGAATAGAAGTTTAAAAGGATGTTGGTTTTGGTTATAAACCATTCTGTAAACATAAAGCTCTTTTTACGAAATAAATATTTAGTTATCTGTGGTAATGTTTGCGCATGCGTGAAAGCTTACGCCGATAGTGATCATAACCTCAATTATTTACGCCTATTTAAAAAAAAAAACCCTGATAGCATATTACTGTTATAATCGTGTTTTTAGTTATCCAATTTTCTATATACATATAAATAGCTATCTACATATTAATATAAATAAAAACTTATAATTTCGTGTGAATAAGTAACAATTATTTGGAATTATTTAGTTTTTGGTAATAAAAGCAACTTACCTGTATCCGATATCCGAAGCTTCAAACACATACACTGAACCGTACATTCCCGCCAAATATATTGGGAACAGAAGTAACGCATAATTCATAACATTGTACCTTCCAAACGGCCCAATTTCCTCCAATATCCCATCTAAGCCCACGTCGCGAGCCATTTTAAACCCCAATTTTGTACACACGAGAAATAAATACTATAAAAACATTTTGTAAAGCTTTCACAAATCAGACTACACGTGTTGACAAGAAATGACGCAGCATTGACAGATATGTTTTCATCAGCACGCATGCGCGTATTTTTATGTCAAATCAGCAATTTTTTCGAAACGTTAAAAATTATAATGTGTGTAACGTTACGCGTTAATCACTGACAAACTCTCCCCACTAAGGTCTGCGTGTGTATGATTACAAAAATAAACAACGGTCCGATAGCGGTCTACATACTCTAGTTCATTATGTGAAAGAGATAAACAATCGTTTATGCACACGTGTAAAAGAGATGGATGTCCGTTTCGTTGCACGTGTTCATGAATTTTTAATGAGTAACGTATTAGCAAATTATGAATTCGAGTCTCTATTGTTTGAATACAAATTTTTGTTTTTATTATCTTTAAGAAATAACAAAAGCCAGTTGTGAGTAGTGTAAATATTATAAGTTTTTTTCAACCGACTTCAAAAAATATAGATAATATATAAAAAAGGAAGAACCACTGTAATTTTTTGAGTTCGTTACATTATAACTTTCGACTGAATACTCAACCAATTACCTATGATGAATATTTTTTAATTTTTTGTTTTATAGCATTAAATATTTTTTTTTATTTGAAATCTGGTGTCTTCCGTATGGTTCATATTAATTTGCCCTAGCTCTGACAATTTGAAGGTGTAGTTTTATATTAAACATAATCACTTTCGATTTTTTTTATCTGAGTTTACAAGTGATAACCCCTTTCCCTATCCCTTACTCCCTAACAAGCGGGTAGCGCATTCGCATAGGCACTGCCTCTGCGAATGTTCATGGGCGATTGTGATCGCTTACCACCAGCTCAGTTGCCAGCTCTGACATAAAAAAAAATTTATTCATTTGAATTCCTATTTAGAAATAAGGCACTTAGGTTATAATAGAGAGGTGTCTAAAATGTTATCCATATATAACAAAATAAGTTGAAATTGCACAAAATCCTTAAGACCTAGGATATATGAAATAATTGGATAATCATTCAATTTAAGACGACTCAGGACAATGCTCAGAAATTAACATTTTCATTGCCATTTCCCGGCGCTGTCTATCTGTACTCTGAGAAGGATGTTACGTTCATGAGAGGAATTTAGTATATAAGCCATAAACATCTTTATGTGACAGTTTATAAGCCACAACGACAGTAGGTGTTAGATAAATACATCCCCACAAAACCATGAAATATTAGCATGCTACTGTTTCGTATTGTGAGTGGGGGAGCGGGACGCCCGATTCCTTTTCCTCATACTTCCCAGCCCATTCCTTCTATCCGGTCGTCAATCCTTTTTATATCCCTTTCCCCATAACAGCATTCAGTACATTCGGGGAGGCATTAAATCTGCGAATATTCATGACAGTAGTGATCGCTTACTCTTAGGCTCAATTGTCCACTTATGGCATAGAAAGAACTTTATCATGAAATACACAACAGTTCTTGTATGTACATGATCTTAAACTCGACTTCGACTTTTTTTATGAAATATAGAATCCAATTTCTATGAAATATGGATCCATGGATTCATTAAAAATGTCTTGTAAGGTCTGTCATCGAAGTACTATTATAAATTATAATATGTATGATATACGTAATAATATTTAATTCGAAAATTTATTTAACTATGGTATCATTATTATCTCAATATAGATCATCATAATGTTGCTTCTAGTTCAGAGTTGCCTATTTTAAATAAGCAGGAATATACAAAAATTTATAGCGAGCATTATATTCTTAATTATTATAACTCCACTCTACCCGTATGTACCTCCGGATTATGCAACGACGCAAACATTTGTTCAACAAAGTTACCCTCCATTGAGTGATAATTTCCCAACAGAACAAATTTTATGTTAGCACATCTACTTTATCTAGATAGTTGCGATGTTTATATCCAACTGCGCTACACTGTAGTGAATAAAAGCAGGTGGTATCAGCGCATTGTGAGCTGCCAAGTGGATTATCTCCGTTCCACGTTACAGTTTCATTGTACTTCTGATTCTACAAGAGATTGTTGTACTATTAGTTTGAGAATCTTAGATTGCTTGCAATTATTTCTCCTTGTGTATTTTGTGATGCAAGTTGACGACGTATACAGATTTTGCTTTAAATTTTTGGTAGGCGTTCTAGTTTTTTATTGTCTATCAAGTGTTTGTGTCATTTATCGTCTCTAAGTACTAACTACCTTTATGGTATTTCTTTTCAGAAATGAACATTTTGTCACGTATTGTAAGTAATTTAATACAAATATACCTCATATAAATAATCCGAACCAGCACGCAAATTATTTCATGCATACTTTTATCTTTACTCAAATCAAACTAAAATAAAACAAAAAAATTAAAATTCTTTCAAAATTGAAGTAAAACCAATGAATAACTATTTCCATTTGTAGTAACCTCTGTAAAAATAAATAATCCACTGTACGAAATCATTGCATAAACAACTATACACCTATAAATGTAAATAGTGTGCTCACAGTTCAGAATACATCGCTAAATTTACTGCGAGCGAGAACGTAGCAGAACTAAATTTACTCGAAACATTATAACTAATCTGTAAATGGAAACTGTTAGTCAATAAGGGTGTTTGCTTGAGCTTCTTATACATGATTCATGCTGTTAATGCACAATTGATTCGAATACATTGGGGAATAGTAATTATTATTTTTTCAGCTATGCAACCGATTAAAAGTAAATAAATATATTTAGAAATTAAACTTTTAAACGGATTTTAAACGCGATTTATTCATTATATTATTAACCCGACGTTTCGAACACTTTACAGCGAGCGTGAGCGGGACTCTCAAGTCTCAAGTCTTTATAAGTCTTTAATTTCTAAATGTGTAATACTCGATTAAAATCATACACAATAAAATACAATATAGTTAGTTACAAAAATCACGCAATAAACAATATTATTCGTACAAAAAGTTCTCTAGAAATTTCATCGTTTTCGTCCCACTTTTCCCTCTCTACCACACTTGAGTGCCTCCTACAACAAACAGTATAGTTTTTCTAGTATTCCAATAAAATCCCACCTGTAATATTGACGGCGTCGAAAGTGAAATAAACTTTGGTTACGATAACGAGGACCTAACAAGCGGATCATAAAATCGGAAAGCATTTATTTGTAAGCGTCTGCCGCTTTGTAAATACTAGCATAAAAAATAATGATGTCTACCGCCGGTTTAATTGGCCTTTCATAGAATATTTTGTATTTATTTTTTTGGGCAAATTTCAAAACGATGTCGAGACGAGTTACTGCGCTGAGTTTTGTGTTTATTTTGTTATGTAATAAATGTAAAACTGATTAACTTTATTATGTAGTAATAATATTTTTCAGGATAAATAATGTAATCTCAGTCAGCCCTTGATTTTTTTTTTGGTTTTTTAAGCCACCAAAATTTCTAGGTTAGGTGATTTTAATTCACCATTTTTATATTAATTAATGAGAGTATTTACAAAATTTATTAAAAACTAGTTTAGATCTAACTTCGTTAGGAAATTTCAAAAAAATATTAATGAAAACTATAACGGTGTGCCTTTGATAATGTATATATAGTCTATATATACCTACATTTACAAAGGAAGGTATCATAGTGTCAAAGCTTATGTTCTTAGCACAAGGAGTGCTAACAAAGCTGAGTTTGGTTTTGTATTCATACGCCTACCTACATGTAGTATCGTAGAATATAATAGACGATGTACAATCAAAAATAAAAATGGTTTTATATCATAGTCGCAAAAGGAGCGTGTGAGTCGCCTAACGGTAAGTCACCTCCAATAAACATGAGTGGAACATGAATTAAACATGAACTCATTTAAGGCCTCTGAAAACTTCAAAAGGTAATCGATAAAAGAAAGAATTTTGAAAGAATTTATTGCCGGATTAGTACTTCCAAAGATTACTGCATGCAAACATACAAAGTAAGAAACTTTACCTCTTAATTATTTAATTAATATTAGTGTGGTATTATTAAATATGATGATATGATGTTGGCATGCGCCAATAAAGGATCTTGATGAATTCTACCCCCAAGGGGATTAAATAACCACGCGGGCCAAGTTGTCCGCGACGCTAGTTGGTTATAGATAGGTTCTTAAAAGGGATTATAGCTTCAACACCCCGCATATCCTATCAACATTATAAACGCTGTATTATGTGAGGATATTAATTAAGTGTTAATACTAGACTAGCTTAACGTCCGTGGTGACGCTCAAATAGTTAAATATAGAGATAGATAAGTTTTTACCCGCAAAATTACCACGAACTAACTATTACTAATGACTGCCTCCTTGATATAGTGGTTAACGCGTGAGCGTAGAACCTCCTGGTCTGGAACCTCGTTCATGGGTTCAATTCCCGGTGGGGATGCACAGAAAAAATGTCTCGGTCTGGCAGGACGCAGAAGGTTGATCACCTACTTGTCCGTAAAGAAAATCGATCAGTGAAACAGATGTACATCATCTGCCTTATACCCCACAAGGGGACACGGGACTTCACTTACTTAACTATAACTAACTATCCTATATACGTTCTCGGGTCTGAAACTATTTTTTTGCGAAATTTCATCTAAATCGGTGCATCAGTTTAGAAGCCAAAAAGAAACAGATGGACAGATAGACAGTTACTTTCGCGTTGATGATTAATATTAGTAGGGATTATTCTTTTTGCTAATCCAGACTTCTTCTAACCTTATGTCAAATTTCATCCGGATTTTATAAGAAAAGAAAATTCAATTAAACACACACAAACACACTAATAATAAGATAAAGAAAAAAAACAATAAAAATTCATGTGTGGTTGCCATAAAAGGATGCCGCTTTATAAGCGTGTGCTTGAAAATTGACCCATCTTTACAAACTTTTATTACAATTGTGTATTATCTATGCTTTGCGGTCATGAAATGGGTAGGATTGTCAAAAGAGTTTAAAAATTTGATTTATCTACCAGTGGCGTAGCTATCATAGGGCCAGGTGGTGCAGTGCACCAAGGCCCCGGAGCTCAGGGGGCCCTCTAACCTCAGCTTTGGAAGAGGGGAGGAAGGCGGAAAGAGGGGAGAAGGGCCCGATTCTTTTCCTATGCACCAGGGCCCTTGTCCCCCTAGCTACGCCACTGTATCTACTACAATCAAGTCAAAGCAAATTTACAAATTAATCACTAAGCAATTATAGAACTACGTTCTGAAAAATTCCACCACATATGTGAAGCGTCTTTAAATCTACTTAAAATACTCACCAGTAATCGTTTCATCATCATCATCATCATCATCAGCCCATATATGTTCCCACTGCTGGGACACAGGCCTCCTATGAGGGTTCAGGCCATAATCCACCACGCTGGCCAAGTGCGGGTTGGCAGATGTCACATGTCGTCGAACTTTTGATTCTCGGACATGCCGGTTTCCTCACGATGTTTTCCTTCACCGTTTTAAGCAGTGGTGATGTTATCTACATGCGCAGATAAATTGAAAAATCAATTTATTTTTTGCACGCTCGCCCGGTCTCGAACCCCGACTAATCGATTTTGAAGTCCGAGGTTCTCACCACTGAGCCACCACTGCACTGCACTGCAGTAATCGTTTATAAGCGTTTATTTTAAATTTCATCGTTATCGCAACAAGGAACAGCCTGATTTTCGATAAAACCTTCAAAGGTTTCTGGTACATTTAGTTAAGTAAGTTTTTGGACCGATTTACGAAGCTTCATCGCCCTTACTTTTGGTTTTCGAGAATTATAATTTTCGCAAATGGATTTTTAATGGAAAGTTACTTATAGCGACTGCTTGAAGTTGGGAATACATTGCATAATTATTATAAATGTGAAAGTTTGTTTGCTTGGATGTTTTTCAAGGTGACACTACTGAACGCATTTGATTAAATTTGATATTCAGATAGGGTATGAGTTGATTTGGGTGATAGGATACTTTTTATCCCGATTAAATGCTCCCTTGAGATAAAATAGCAATCTTGATGTACGGATGGAGCCGGAACGAGCGTCTAGTATTGCATAAAAGATAAATTTAATGTGACCCAAGTGAATGTTAAATAAATGCGTATAATATATGGATGATATTTTTTTAGTTTATTAACTTCCTATTTGAATGGACTGTTTCTTAAAGAGCTCGTTAAGTCAAAATAATAAAAATTATATAAATTACCTACATCCGATTAATAACCTCAAATATACTAATAATCTCTTCAGCTTAGCAATATAAGAGATAAAGGGAGCACTGTGGATACCCTCGGCCCCTGGGACATAGGAACTTCAGTATAGAACAGATTATCAAACGTACAGAAAATTTTATTGTATCTATCGTCTCGTAAGTGAATAAAAAATCGTATAATATTTTATATGGGTACCTTTTTTGACTTTTGGAACAGCATTCGATCTTTGATAAATATATAGGTTATTTCAGTCACAGAAGCAACATTTGAGAAAATGTAGAGAGCGCATGTGCGAAACACAACTGACTTGCCGCGTCAGTGCGGTGTCACCAGCAGCCACATTTACACCTATCAACACACAGGATACAGTGTTGTTATTAAGATCATGTATTTTTTTATTAGGTGGATGTTAATACAAAATAGTGATTCGTTGTTGTGTACAAATTTCGACTATTTCAGTATTTTAACTAGTAAAAAGTGGTAGTGTCGTCTCCTATTCCTTTCTTAGGAATTTTGGGAAGCGTTAAGCTGTTACGCTATGCGATTACAGTATTTGAATTTGCAACAGTGCTTCTGGATTTTTGAACGCTATTGGTGCGTCAATTGATTTCTAATTGTCTATTGGCTAATATCTCATATTCCTCAAACGTGATTAGCTTTCTTTTTAATTAGAAACATTACGTTCTTGGTTGGGGCTGCAAAGTTTTAACAGCTAGGAAATCCTATCGCTCGAAAGTGATGTTTAAGGCTTGAGACATCGATTAACTCTCGAGTTAACAGCACATTCAATGAGTTGAAAACTTCTTTTTGTTATGGAATGTCGTCGGAACATTGAATTTATTTTCTCTGTTTGTCTTCGTTTCGATAACATTTGATTTTGTTAATTTAAAAAACTTGAACGTGTTTCGTTCCTATGATACGATTATTGTTGGAAAATGGTGTATTTAAATTTATTCAGCGAAAGTAATTGAAATGCAAACGTATACATTATAAAGAGAATATAATTTGATTTCATCAGCTTGTACATTTGTAATGTGTTCACACAAAAACTGCTTTCAAATATTCGTTTACCATTCGAAAGCTGCGTGTCCACTGAATGATAAAGGTAACATGCATTATATAAATTTCGTGTAACAATTGAAAATTATCAACTGTATATTACACGCTGCAAATCTTTTTCCTTACCTTTCTTTTCCTTTATTCATCTCATCAATCCTTTCCTAAGACCGTTCCAATTTGAAGTCGGCAATCCAATTGTAGAGGCGTAAGGTCGACAAACGCAAACGACATTAGGCCTCTTCAAATTTTCATGGGCGCAGGTAGCACTTACCATCAGGCGGCCCACCAGCTCAATTGCCGGCGGTGACATTAAAAAAAAAATTGACTGAGCCTAAATATTCCTTCTTATCTGTAATTGCCAGTATATCCTAAAAATTAATTTGAAAATTGTTTCAAGCACGGGAGGCATCAGCTATCAATTAAATAAAGTAAATGATTCTTTTTCGGACCAGTTCATACCAGCTCAGTTTCGTTTCTACGCGAGTGACGCCGCAGGCTCGAGCTAATATGCGAATAAATGCATAGAAACTGATTGATTGTGTATGCAGGTATTTGACGAAACGATGTTCATGGATGCTGAACAAAGATTAAGGTGGGAAAAGAGATTGCATTTCAACTAAGATCGGTTGAATTCAAGCTTCATTGACATTGAATTTTTAAAACTTAATCTCTAGAACAGATTTTACTTAACTGGTTATGATGTAAAATTATTGATGCATTTGAAGAATGAATTCCTGCTACTTTTATTGTGACTGGCAGGAGAACTTTCAATGTCTGGTTGTAATAAATTATAGTTATTTCTTGCAATAATCGGTAAGTTGGGGTTCGAGACCGGGCGAGCGTGCAGGAAATAAATTGATTTTTCAATTTATCTGCACATGTGGACAACATCATCACTGCTTAAAACGGTGAAGGAAAACATCGTGAGGAAACCGGCATGTCCGAGAATCAAAAGTTCGACGACATGTGACATCTGCCAACCCGCACTTGGCCAGCGTGGTGGATTATGGTCTGAACCCTCATAGGAGGCCTGTGTCCCAGCTGGGGGAACATATATGGGCTGATGATGATAATTTTTTGCAATGTGTACAACAACGACTTTATAAAGTGTATACGAAAAATATTTAAATAACATTGCTTGTATTTATTTTATACTGGAGTATTGTCAAAAAAGCTGTTAGCACTTACGAAAGTCTGATTGAGGAACTGTTTTTAATACTGAGTTAAAACGAAAAATTTTGAAAATTGCTGCTAATTTTATCACAAAACCGGTAGCTACTCACGTGGAAAAAGCATATAATAGTATATTATAATAGTAATTTACAAATAAAGCACAATAATAGATGCATGCACTTCATAGCGATGTTGCTTTGAGAGTATCAAGCTTCAGTTGAAGTTGTTTTGATAAGAATGAAATATGTACAACTTTCCAAGAATATAATAGCCACATGAGGAAGTGCTATATTTTGTGTCATATACATCACCTGGCAGTGACTAACAGCTCTACATACGGGAAAGTAAACGGTTACTAAAGTACGGCACTCAGATTGTATGACACTGAGAAATCACTTCTGAAAAGAGCTCTTCGAATAGCTGCTAGTAACAGAAGTAACCGTTATTTGAGCGACTGCTACATATCATCTCATATCTTCGCATTCACAACATTACAAGAGAAAGCCCTATTTGTAATTAAACGATTGTGTAGGTCATAATAAATTAAAAAAATTCATAACATGGTGTAATATTAAACTACAAGTTGAAATCTCACTTGCTTGAATACAGAGTATGCGAAAGGAAATTATCTAATCCTGACGATTCTAATGAAGATAATAAGATAAACTCATTGTACCTATTGGCACCGATTCTTGAAAACTTTATTTTTTTAATTTAGGCTCTGCCATAAAACACGGAAAACTACATAATACTACATAGTTGAGTTTGTTTTGTATTAACTTCAACTTGAATCTATGAAAATCGGTATATTTCCACTGCGGAAGAAGGTAAATCAAAGTTGAACGTTAACAGAGTGCAACAAAGTCGATTTTCAATTAACAATTTTAAACATATAAGACTATATTTATAGAAAGTCATTAGTGAACAATTATTTCCTAAACTGAAGACATATCAATTGTGGTACGTACAAGGGAACCTAGAAAACATCCGCTAAGACAAGCTTAGTGTCCATTATAATACTTTAAATACGATCAAAATGTAACTTACACGAACAAAGTGAAATCTCTCGAAAAGCAGATTTTTTCCCTTTTTCAAATCACAGCGGAAACGAAAGCGAATGGTCAGCAAAGCCTAAAATAATAGGAGCATCCAGACTTCGGCAGGTGAACAAAGGCGTTCGTTAGCGTTCCACCAACTTTCCCGCAATTTTCACCGCCATTTTGAAATTCGACTAGCTTACGATTTCGTGTGACGTCGAACTTATAATTAAAATTTTATGCATTTGTTTATCATAGTTAAAAAAAAGACATTTAAAGTATGATGGTTTAATACAATGAAGTTGGAGAGTTTAATAGGTAATTAAATACTCTTAGTCAAAAAAGAAAAATAATAAATAAGTAGGCAACAAATAAATAATAAATATTCCTAACGCATAAAATTTTTGCTTACAACGCTCTCTTGCGAATTTTAGTATAAGCATTCCATGACAATCATCGGTATAATCAATCGTGAATTCATTAGTTGGAATTTAGTTGAGATTTTGTGTCTAGATGGCGCTGTTCTCAATCACATACAATTTATGTATGTAAACATTTGCGCGGCAGATATGGAGTGAAATTTTTAGGTTATATTATCGCTTTTTATTATTGATCTTCCTCGACCTGTTTATGGATTGGTTTTTCAACAATATATTTAGTATCGAAGTGATAGCTCACTGAGCTAGTAATGCATTTAGTTGTAATATCATCGAGATATTTCCAAAGGCCGGCCGATTCTGCCTAAACTTTTTTTATCTGTTGCACTTGTTTATTTATGTCGCTGCAATTTTTTGCACAATTTATTCATTATGTGTGTGAATCTCATACGAGTCACTTCGTAGCACGTGTTATAGTTTTAAATAATAACAATACAAAATAATTAATTAAAAAATATGGCAAATATAGTGACTTGTTAGGATTGATGTTATAAGTTTATTTTATGATTTGTTTCGAAGTATTTTTGTGAAAATGTTAAAAGAAGCGGCCGGCTCCGCTGTGGACGAAGTTTGGAGGAAATTGGGTCCATTTGGTAAATACACGGTTGTGAATTATGCTCTTTTACTTATTCCATGTTATTTGTATGGAATGTACGGTTCCGTATATAATTTTGAAGCGATGGATATAAATTACAGGTGAGTTATTTATTTATAAAGTAGAATAAATATAACAGTATCAAAGCTTCGTACTAATATTGTAAACGCGAAATCTTGTATGGATGGATGTATGAATGTTTGTTACTCTTTTACGCGAAAACAGTTTATCGTATCCGCATGAAATTTGATACAGCGATAGATTATAGTCGGGATTAGCACATAGCCAACAATTACCCGGATACCACGCGAGACACGCCGCGGACTACAGTTAGTTTTTTAATAACAAATCCTATAGTATATAGTATATATATGACTAGCGGTCCGCCCCGTCTTCGGCCGTGGTACATATATAGCCTATAGCCTTCCTAAATAAATGGTTTATCTAACACTTGAAATAATTATTCAAATCGGACCAGTAGTTCTTAAGATTAGTGCGTTCAAACAAACAAACAAAAAACAAACTCTTAAGCTTTATAATATTTGTATAGATATTCTGTTGAACTTAGTAATCATTTAGATATAAACGATTTACATTATTTATTATTCGTTAAATAGCTAGAATAGTAATGATTTAGAATTTAATAAAAAATCAAGATTCATCATTCATCTACACATCGAGTAAGTACATGTTGTATCATCATCATCAGCCCATATATGTTCCCACTGCTGGGACACAGGCCTCATATGAGGGTTCAGGCCATAATCCACCACGCTGGCCAAGCGCGGGTTGGCAGATGTCACACGTCGACATTTTGATTCTCGGACATGCCGGTATCCTCACGATGTATTCCTTCACCGTTTTAAGTAATAAGTATACCTATATTATAAAAATCGGGTTTGGATTAGAACTTTATAGTGTATTATTATTATATATATATTGAGCGGTAAATGCAGTATATATTTATGTTTTATCATTTGAAGCACGTATCTTGTGCGATTTATCTGTTATAAAAGATTTATTATACTTATTTATATTGCCTAAAGCAACATCAACCATAATATTATTATAGTGTGTTTGTTTGTTGGTCTTTTTTCACATGGAAACGGAGCAATTATGTGATATAGATAATAATAAGTTAATTTCTGCAATTATTTTTTTTGCATTATTATAGATAGATTTTTAAATAAACTATTATTTATGTTGTTGTAACTTATAAATAATAGTTCGGTCAATTTAAACAATTGAAAGAACGAAAATTTCAGGAGAGTTTAATAAAAATCTACATAATATGTGGGTACCACAGACGTAACTGGAGCGAACCGCTAGTAGTAAAATTAATTTAACTATATTAACTAGCAATCCGAGCGTATGGTACATGATCTAACTAAACTGGCGTAATGATGGTATCTATTGCCTTATAATTATCCACTAAGTGCGATGCACGCAGAGGAATAGACCAATTAACTTATATCAACCTAATTGTTTTGTATTGTACAAATAGTTAATGTTCGTTTGAAATATGTATCTATACTAATATTATAAAGCTGAAGAGTTTATTCGTTTGAACACACTAATCTCAAGAACTACTGGTCCGATTTGAAAAATTCTTTTAGTGTTAGATAGCCCATTTATTGAGAAGGGCTATATATGGCTATATATGTTGATTGAAGGCTATATATGTACCACGGGCGAAGCCGGGGCGGACCGCTAGTGTTGGTTAAAATGAATAGACAATAATTCATTTACCGCATCAATTATAGACTATAGATTTTTTGAAAGAAATTCATCGAATGTATTAGAATGAAAAAATGCGAATATAACTCTGTCTGTATCTTCTTAACGGCTAAACCACAACCGATTTGCATGAAAATTTATACAGAAAAGTTTGAGAACCGAGAAAGGACACACGATCGTTTTTATCCTGGAAATTCCACGGAAAACGAGAGCTATGAGAGAAAAACTTCCCACTGTGTATTTTTCCTTTGAACGGGCAAAGCCGCGGGGAAGGCTAGTTAACTTTATTATCATGTACTGTATATTGAATGCGTAAATGTACACATTAGTTTTAGTATTTTCTTGTGTTTGATTTTACGCGAGTATTATACATTTAAAAATTAAAAACTTTTTAACGTATTTTAAACGCGATTTATTCATTATATTATTAACCCGACGTTTCGAACACTTTACAGCGAGCGTGGTCACGGGAAAACTCCCCGTCATCCGTTAAAAAGTTTTTAATTTCTACATTAGTTTTAATTAAAAACCAAGACATATACGACAATATTGTCACAAGACAAAGAATATATCACTTTTCTTAATGATATCATTTACCACCTCGTGTTGCTATATACCAAGTATTGTTTATTTAAACAATACACTAAATCAACAAGTTCTCACTTACAATACACAACTAGTTGTATGCCGCGGTCAGGTCCGGAAAAAGAACTTTAATTCCCTATTTCATTTGGGAGTTGATTTTTGACCTGGGCATGATTTGTCTTGAAATCATTTAATAACAATTTGGGCTGTGCACGGATAATCCAGTCAAGACAAATCCTCTCCAGTCCATCATCATTCCAGTCGTCAATTATTTCCTATCCCGTACCTCTTAAAAGGGGGGTAACGCATACGCAGAGCCACTACCTCTGCGCATAGTATGTCTGATGCATCATAGCTCTGAAACGTATTCACCGATTTAAATTCGGTTTCCATTTCCATGTATATTTATTATCAGTCTAGCATTGTAAGACTATGATTAAGTGCTTTATGTGTGAAGTATAAATACTCGTTTAATAGCAATTAATTATAAGGTTTTAAACTAAATTATTGTATAAAATTATTCATGTATGAATGTGTCAACAAAAATATTGCCAATAAGTTGTTAATGATTTATATAAGACTAGCTGCGCCCCGCGGTTTCCCCCGCGTAAGTCCGTATCCCGTAGGAATATCGGGATAAAAAGTTGCCTATATGTTATTCCACTTGTCCAGCTGTCCTCGTATCAAATTTCATTGCAGTCGGTGGAGTAGTTTTCACGTGAAAGAGTAACAAACACACACAGACGCGAAGACACGAATTTGTAAGGACAAATTTTCTCATTCATAATTAGTAGGATGCATTTTCTTATCAACAATTGAAACTCCATTGCAGATGCGAGATACCAGAATGCGAGGGTACAGACGAAGCAATTTGGCTCGAATACGCCATTCCGAAAGAAAACAGCAAGTTCGATAGGTGTAAAAGATACCAGTTTAATGGCACTGATAAGTGCGAAGTGGGTGGGTTTACTTCTACCGTAGTGGGTTGCCATTCCTATGTGTACAGCGATGAAGACTCCGTAGTTAAGGATGTGAGTTATACAATGTAATAGTTTTAGGTTATGTGTAAGTATGTAGGTCGCTTGAGTAGTTAACGCTACGTAGCTTGTTGCTATGAGTAATTTGAAGATTGTATGAGTCGTAGTATGGAAGCAAGGTTTTATAAAAACACCGAATGAATCAAGTACAATGAGCATATATAAAACTCCGCCTCGGCTTCACCCGTGGTTCAAGTATAGCCTTCCTCAATATCAGTAGTTCCTGAGGTTAGAGCGTTCAAACAAACAAAAAACTCCTCAGCTTTATGATATTAGTATAGATAATTAGAAATATATGCACTCGTAGTATAAATATTGTGGGAGTCGAGCACGCTTCGGCAAGAATTGGGCCAGCTCGTGGAATGTACCACACTGCCACAGAGGACCGGCGTGAAATAGCAGCTTTTTTTTACATCAGAGCGGGAAACTGAGCTGGTGGTTCGCCTGATGGTAAACGATTACCACCGCCCATGAACATTCGCAGAGACTCAGACCTCTCAGAATGTGCTGCCCGCTTTTAAGGGATAAGGGATAAAGGAATTGATGATTGGAAAGAAGGAATGGACTGGGAAGGGCTAGTAAAACAAAATAGGCCTTCGGCTCACTTTTCTAGGTAAATCTCAATTTTTCTCGTATGAAAGAGGTGTACCTAATCTTGTTCTTGTTTTAAAAATGACAAAAAGGGCCATTTCACGTAAGCTAGTGTTTCGTTCGAGTGAGGTGAGGAGCCAATGGCCCGTTTCCTTTTCTTTAACCTTCCAAGTCCTTTACTTTATTCCACTTATCAATCCTTTCTCTATCCCCTACTTATTATAGTTAGCATTCCATTTGAAGAGACGTAAGGTCTCCGCAAATGACCTTGCGCCTCCGCAAATGTTAAATCAGGCGACCCACCAGCTCCTTTGCTGACTATCGCATAAAAAAGTACAAATACTTTATCGTGAGTTACTATAGTTTTATTAAAAAATAGTTCCAGATCGTATATGTAAACGTTAGAGGTACAATTGAAAGCAAATTTATTTTTAATTAACTAGTATAAGTGTCGCAATGATGGAAAGCAATTTGAAACATTTAATTACCCAGAAAAAAAAATTAGATGATACAAATAATTAATTAACGGATATGGTTTCAATTTCCTGTCACTGAAATAAAACATATACATTAAAAAGATTAAATATAACATGTACGATATATTTAATAGACGAGCCTATTGTAAATTTCGAGATATATTTTTTTTAATATCTAAAAACAATACAATAAAAACTTACAAGTACCATATTAGTTCTGCATGTTTCTCAAAATGCTTATAAACAATAGTTGAGCAACAGTTGATCAACAATGTTCCTAGGAACTTGATTTGAATGATTCTTCATGCGTTATCATGCTCTATATCGAGTAGTGCTGTCAGCAACTCTTCAAAATTTTACAAAGAAAATGGGCATTTTTTTTTTCCTTTTTTTTAGTTTGTTATGTCACAGTCGGTAATGGAGCTGGTTGGACGCCTGATGGTAAGCGCTACCACCGCCCAGGAACATTTGAAGAGGCATAAGGTCCATCGTAGCCCTTATGCCTCAGCAAATTATCTAAATTATCAATAGGCAATATTATACATTATAATAGGCAATATGGTACCTGTTTTGTACACTACACTTCTTTTATATAAGAGATCATTTTTTTAAATCAATCTCAACCACTATGCATTTTTGAATTCATCTATGTATCATTCGAGGCAATACTTTAATATGAATCGTACATTCACAATTGTTGGAATTATTATGTTTATTTCAGTTCAACCTTGGCTGCCAAAATTGGAAGAGGACTTTAATAGGAACGATGTACGGTGCAGGATTTTTCATATCTCTGCCAATTACTGGCATATTATCCGATCAATTTGGAAGAGTAAAAGCAATGGCCGTAGCCTGTTTTTTGTGTGGCGTACTTGGGGTTATTAGATCATTCTCTATCAATTACATAATGCTGATTGCTACAGAATTCCTTGAGACGGCCTTAGGCGCTGGAGCTTATAATGCTGCGTTTGTTTTCGGTGAGTTCAATGGTGTGTTTGTAAATAAGGTTGTGATATTAAGGAACTATGCAAGTTTTGGAAAAAAAGTAACAATGGAAACTTCAATTAGCATATAATTTTATTGCCTAGCCCTTATATATAAGCAAAATTGTGGTTGTCTTTCTTTCACGTCGTAAGAGACCGATTTTATGGTACGAATTTTCCAATTTTTCAACACTCCAGGATGGAGTGACATATGGTTATATTAAGCACGATTAATCTGTTTTTCATACATATTTCGTTTGAATAAGTGGGCGAAGCTGCGGTTGGAAAGCTAGTATAATATAAAGATAAAAAATTACTTGTATAATTATTTATTAATCGTTATTAGTATATGTTATATTTGATAATAATAGCATCAACATTTAATGTAGTTATAAATTATATATTTTTAGCTATGGAGCTTGTGCGACCAAAAGGCAGAGTCTTTGGTAATACATTAATAAATTTCGCATACATTTGTGGTACGATGACCCTATCGCTTCTCGCATGGTACCTTCAAAACTGGAGATATTTACTGCGATGCATTTACACACCAGCAATTCTAGTTATATCTTACTTATTTATTCTGAACGAAAACCCCCGATGGCTACTTTGTAAAGGACGCTATGCAGACGCGCTCTCTGTAATAAACAAAGCGGAGAAAATGAATAACATCAAATTACCAGAAGAACTATTGTCTTCTTTACAATCAGAATCTGGTGCGAAAAATAGAAAAGGATACAAGGAAAATCAAGAAACGCTCACATCGGTTCTTAAGAAAGTTACAAAATCGAAGACGATAGCTTTGAGACTGATCTTATGCTGTTACCTATGGGTAACTTGTTCATTTACGTATTATGGGTTGTCAATAAATTCAGTTTTCTTAGCTGGTAATAGGTATTTGAATTTCCTCCTGGTCGCATTTGTTGAGATACCAGCTAATGCTATATGCCTGTTAGTTCTGGATAAATTTGGGAGGAAGAAAGTTCTGGTCATCGTTTATATGTTGAGCGCAGTATTTTGTATGAGCCTGTCGTTCATACCCAAAGGTAAGTAAAGGAATGGAGCGGAGGTAATAACGAATGTAGAAAAATCAATAATTTTCCTGATTCTCTTACACTTTTTGCGAAGAGCTTTAAAATAATCAACTATCAAGATACCTGTCTTTCCAATAGTATTGACAATGATAATAGACCTGTCCATTTATTTTTCTATAATTACTTAATACACCTCAAGCAGGCGAATATAATCTTAACTACACAACGTTATTGAATCGCATTGATGATCATTTTAATAACTTTATTTGAACAATATCATCACAAACATTATATGACAATTTAACAATTATGTCTAATTTTCAGAGACTTCCATATGGCCTTTACTCCTTTATTTGGGAGGAAAGTTTTCAATAACAATAGCATACAGTACAGTGTATGTAACAGTCTCTGAGGTATTCCCCACAAACGCTAGGCAATCCTTACTCGCTTTTTGCGCGACTACAGGAAGAGTTGGTTCCACCTTAGCTCCACAAACACCTTTGTTGGTAAGCAGATATTGATGAGGTTTTTTTGTTCTATTAACAGTTATGTCTCATTTTTTCATCAGTCAATTTTGTCTTTTTTTGACCCTTTCCAGTCGTAGATCTTTTCCTATCCCTTACCTCTCAAAAGCGACAGCACATCCGCAGAAGCTCAATATAATACAATACCAATAGTTAACCACAATAACTCACAATTTACCACAATTAACTCAGCACTATCTGTATAGATTCTTCTATTTATGCTTTACATTTTATATAACACTAGCTGCGCCACGCGGTTTCACCCGCGTAAAGTTGTCTATGTGTTAGTCCAGTTGTCCAGCTATCTACGTAACAAATTTCATTGCAATCGGATCAGTATTTTTTGCGTGAAAGAGCAACAAACATACGCATACACATACATCCATCCTCTCAAACTTTCGCATTTATAATATTAGTAGGATAGAATTGTATAAAAGCTATACCATTTTAATAGAATTCTATTTTAAGCTTTCTATTTAGGGTCAAAATCACCCAGACTAACAGTTCCTTTTTCAGAAGTAAATAAACGCACACCTAAAACAACTTTAAATCTATTTAGATCAATAAATATATTTGTACTAATCATATTTATCATATGATTGCTCCATATGATGTCCTTCGATATTTCTGGAACATTTTAATATTCTTTACCTATTTTTCAGGCATTATACTATCACAATCTACCAACGATATTTTTTGGAACCGTCGCCCTACTAGCTAGTGCTTTGGCCCTGACTTTACCTGAAACAATAAACGTAACCTTACCGGATAATATAGAAGAGGCTGAACAGATGACCAAGTTAAAACAAGTTGCGAAGGATTGAGAAAATTTTATGTTATTATGTTTTTATTATGAGTATAATAAGGAAATACAAGATTCATAGGCGTATCCTAATACTCATATTTCTATATCATATATTTTATTTGTTTTTTATATTAAGACTTAGGAAATATATTTGGTACATTATACGATTGTTTAGACTTTATTCCTATGTGGTGTTTTATTTAGCGTGTTTACATTTAGAGGTATTTATAATTAAATATGTATATAAATAGTGTTTAAATGCTTTGTTAATAGTGTACTATGAATTTATTTTTGAAACTCAAGTTATAAAACATTCTTATAACTTAAAGAAAAAACTTACGCTTTGATATCATTTCGACATACTAAAGAAAATTAGGTTTATAGTGGGATATACGTATTTACCAATAATTTAACTTAATATGTATATTTATGCTATAAAAATTATTATTTTTTACCTATCCTTTACCGTTATCTTACAATGCAAATAATAGACCTTTATAGTTTTATGTTTTCATAAACTAAACGGTTACACCAGTATATACAGTAGTGGACCGACAATTGTCTTAACCTTACAAAGATAATTCAAATGAATATCACTGCTCTTCAAAGATTATAATTTATGTAGCAAACACACAGTTATAAAACCAACCAAGATAAAGGTCTTGTATCAAGTGATATTTTAGATAAAATAAAAGATGAATGTAATAGAAAATAAAATATATTCACGTCTCAGAAACAATGTATATTTATATGAGATAGTGTTACTGCTATCTCAAAGTTATTTCATGTGTGGTTTTTTTGTGAAAATTTGCAAAAATGACTCAAGGAATCGGTGCAAACTTGGATCAGATTTGGAAGTGTTTAGGCCCTTTCGGCAAGTTTACTGTTTTGAATTATTGTTTATTATTATTCCCCTGCTTTCTAAGCGGTATGTATTCTTCTGCATTTAATTTTGAAGCTATGGATATAAACTATAGGTGAGTGGGTTATTGCTAATGTTGCGTTGTTTAAAATCTTCGAAAAGACGACTAGGTCTTTGATTAGGTTAAATTTAGTTCATCCTAATTGCAATTATACAATTTTGAGTATTTTACCGTAAGTAGTAAATAAAATGAATTTGTTTAATATCGTTAATGGAATTATGATTATTTCTTTCCAATGTAACTATAATATATTAGAAAAATATTTTCATTCATGCGTCTGCTTGGTTGACCTTCAAAATTTGATTTGATTCACTTTTCTATGTAATTCTCAACTTTGCTTGTAAGAAAGAGTTGTACCTAAATCTTATCCTTGTTTTAAAAATGATAAATACGGCCCATTTCACGTAATATGGCAACTGAGTCTGAAACATTTAATAAAAAATACTACAGATGTTTATATTTTACACGTGTCTGTCATTAAATAATTAATATAGCACTGAACAATTGGTGATTATGTTTCAACGTTTTCCATGTTTTCGACGTTTTCAGATGTAAAATCCCACAATGCGAAGGTTTAAATGACAGTCTTTGGATCGAGTTTGCAATACCAAAGGTTAACAATAAGTTTGAGAAATGTAACACTTATGAGTTTGTTGGTGAAGGTGAGAAATGTGAAGCAAACAGTTTTAACCGTTCTTCCATAGTCAAGTGCGACGCGTATGTTTATAGCGATGAAGATTCAATCGTTAAAGATGTAAGTACACAGAATGGTGGAATGTGGTCTGGGAATTCATTTTAGTGTATATAGTTTGATTATGGGTATTGAGATATGTATGAAAATGTATGACACCATATCATGTATAACGCTGGCACTATTATTGGTTTGATTACAATAAAGTTAATGATTAAGCAAAATTACGTGGAATGTTGAATTTTCTGTAGGCTTAACACGTTTACTGGCCATATAACTTCCGTATTTTCATTCTTATGCAAATAAAGAATCCAGTATATTACTGGATTCTTTGCTATAGTTAATCTCTAAACATTAAAGTACTCAAGATACATAATTATATGAGACTAGCTGACCCGGCAAACGCTGTTCTGCCTTATTCTTATCATTTAGGGTTATAAAAAATAGATGTTGTCTGATTCTCAAACCTACCCTATAAGCACAAAAAATTTCATCAAAATCGGTCAAGCCGTTTCGGAGGAGTATGGCAACGAAAACTGTGACACGAGAATTTTATATATTAGATATAATAGGGCACTTTATTCAAGAAACTGTCGAAACACGAAGCTTTTTTGACGACTGTACAAGCAAAAAAATTATTATTTTAGTTTGATCTTGCATGCCAACATTGGAAGCGGACATTCGTAGGGTCAGCATACAGCGCTGGATTCTTCATAGCGCTTCCACTAACCGGGGTGTTTTCTGATAATTTCGGCCGTGTGAAAGCCATATCTGTAGCTACAGCTATGTATGGGGTGTTTGGCTTATTGAGATCATTCTCTAACGGTTACTTGATGTTTGTGATGGCGGAGTTCCTTGAAACTGCTTCAGCGGCTGCGGCGTATAGCGCTTCTTTCGTGTTTGGTAAGTTCTGACTGAGTTTGGATTATGCGTGAATACATCTTAGGTTATTTGATTTTTGTAATTAAATAGAGTCTTGATATACTAAAGAAAAAACAACTTATATGTTTTTGATAAACATGAGCTATGAAATAATTGGACCATCTGGTTACTTCGATTTATATTATTATTGATATTGATTCTTCTTTATTATATTTTAATAGATAAGAAATTCTCGTATCAATTTTTCGAATTCTTCTTGTATAAAAAACGAAAGATAGGTAAGTAAATAATTTTAACTAAAGTTAAATAAATCTTTGTTACTTTTAGGCATGGAATTAGTGCAACCCAGTGGACGTGTATTTGGCAACACTCTTATGAACTTCTCTTACATTTTTGGATCAATGACCCTACCAATGATTGCATGGTGGTTACAGAATTGGAGGTACATGCTAAGGCTAGTTTATACTCCATCGTTTATCGTTATATCATATCTCCTTTTTGTCAACGAAAGTCCAAGATGGTTACTGAGTAAAGGACGCGCCGAAGAAGCAATATCAATAATTCTGAAAGCGGAGAAGATGAATAATGTAAAACTACCAGATCATTTGCTAGCTTCACTCAAAGCTAGTCCCAAATCTGAAGACGAAGACAGATATGAACCATTCTCAAGCGTTTTTGTTAAAGTAGTAAAATCAAGGACTATGTTATTTAGATTAATTTTGTACTGCTATCTATGGATCACTTGTTCCTTCGGGTATTACGGTCTATCTATAAATTCAGTTTCCTTGGCTGGAAATAAGTATTTGAACTTCATGTTGGTTGCGTTTATAGAAATGCCAGCGAATGCGTTATGTTGCATGGTTCTGAATAAGTTCGGAAGGAAGAAGGTGTTGATAACGTGGTACACCTTGAGCGCAGTTTTCTGCATTAGTCTGTCGTTGTTACCGAAACGTGAGTATCATTTTTGTATTATTGTATTCCATTGCAGTGTCTCGGTAAAATGTTATCGAGCAATCGAATAGTTTTGAATGATTAGATCACTCACAGTATCTTTATCTCTCACTTTATCTCTTAAAAGTAGGCAGCGCTATCGCATCGCTGATCATCAGGTGGGCCACTAGCTCTTTTTTTGGCAGACTGGTGGCACCCAATCTGCCAAAAAAAGATAAAGAACGAAACCTTTTTTTCTCACACAGAGGATTCTATATGGCCACTAATCTTCTACCTCGCTGGGAAGTTTTCAATAACAGTATCATACACCACGGTCTACATCTCAGTATCAGAAGCGTTCCCAACGAATGCGCGGCAGTCTCTCTTAGCTGTATGTTCCACTACGGGTCGAATTGGCTCCACTCTGGCACCCTTGACACCATTATTAGTGAGTATATCTAGACAATAAAGAGACTTTTGATTTACCTAAGTTTATACGTCTTCACGTAAAACTTCTTTTATCAAATTCATCCTATTGCTTTTTAACTAAGTAAGAAACATCTATACATCCAATACAATCATCCAAATAAAGTTATGAATTAATTATTGTTAATGGCTCCCTAAATGAGAGTGGCATGATATAGTTATTATCTACACGCCTCGTTACATTCAATATTCTCTCTAGAGAGCCTAATTTCGCACATTTTGAACGCGAATTTTTCGTAATCAGTTTTTTAACTTATTTCTGTTGTAAACTTTAGCAATAATTCACATCATGATGGGTTGTTATTTATGTTTTTCAAGCGATAAAGCGATAAAGATAATAGCTGAACAAAAGTTTTCATCTTACAGTTTGTTACCAGAGCACTTCTTTCTGGAGATTTCTTAGTTCTTGAATTCGATGTTCCAATAGTTTGGTATTTATTGACGATCTAGAACAAATCTTTCTTTAGCAGACTTCAGTTTAGTTGTGGAAGTTGCTCACGAAATCAAATAATTCTATTTAAAGGCCGAAGTATGATATAACGTCTTAAAATATCCACTGTACATCCATACATCTTCAATTCTTGTTGTATACTTTTTGTACAAGTGTCTAGATATGTGTCTATTTATTATCAGTCTATTATGGTGTCCAGCTCAAGGTTACGTGCCTCATATAACATCTTGGCCCATAATAGACCATTATAACCAAGTGCGTGGTTGTATATGTATGTTTTCAAAATGTTTGGTTCTGCAACATTACGTTTTCTTCATTATATGCATTTTAACTCTTCCAAATAGGTTCTCAATTCCACAGTATGTTAAATTACTCGATACCTTCGTAAGTTTTCAACTGATTGCGGTCTTTTTTATGTTGATAGAATATTGTTGTCATTTGGTCTCATTATAGAATCTGGAGTTGTTTCTCGGTGATATATGGTGTAAAAAACTAATCATGTGTATATATTATATAATGTTTCTTCTTCTTCTTTAAAATTTTTCTTAAATTAAGATGTTTAATGTGCAAGTTACATATGATCTTTTAAAACTAATAAACAATTACTATAACAGGCGCTGTATTACCAGAATTTACCGACTATTTTCTTCGGAAGTCTCGCGCTAACAGCCAGCGTGCTATCCTTCGCGACACCAGAGACGAACAACCTAACTTTACCGGATAATACGAAAGAAGCTGAAAAGATCTCCAAATAAAATTTTCATTCAATGTAGTTATCTTTGTTTCTTTTGACCTCGGATTATATCCTACTAATATTATAAATGCGAAAGTTTGTAAGGATGTGTGTGTGTTTGTTGCTCTTTCACGCAAAAACTACTGAACCGGTTGCAATGAAATTTGGCACGTAGATAGCTGGACAACTGGAATAACATATAGGCAACTTTTTATCCCGATATTCCTAAGGGATACGGACTTACGCGGGTGCAACCGCGGGGCGCAGCTAGTATTTCATAACGTGATTGAGCGCTCTATTGGAGAAATGGCATATTCTTGTTAACAATTAATGAGTAACATCGTCTCGATCATTCTCCTATCCCTCTTCCCTCACATAAGATGAAACACATCTTTCTATTCGACATATGGATAATGTGACCTAAATGATAGATTTTATAAATCTACAATATACATTATATTTTATGATTTCATCATCGAGATTTATGAACAGGGAACACTCGATGCGTTATACGTTGCGTATCAGATAAATGTCTAAGACTGCTTTGATCTGTCAGTCTGTATCTACTTATCTTAAATATAACAGAAGTGTACTTAACATCGAAACATTGTAGTTTATCATATAAATGATAGGAATAAGATTAATTATGATTCGCGTTTACTGCGTTTAGATAAAAACTCTGATGTGAGTGGGTAAAGTCGATAATTATATTTGTGATAGTATAGCGACATTTAATCGGTTAATTAAATAATATATTTATATATTTTTCATTAATTAACTTTAACGCATATAAATGAAATAAGCGTACAAAAAATTTAATTTAAATAAACTTTTGCGGTAAGAAAATTTAAGAATCTCATACAAAGAGATTCTTCAAGTAAGGTTTTCTTAATTCCCACAGGAAGATAAGAATTTTACGCATGTTATAAATTTGATTCGGAAGACTATCAAGCTCTTTGTATGAATAATATAACATTATCAACTCAAATTTTTATATCTTTTATAATACATAGCAATATTAAAAGTAAAAATTAATCTCAAAAACACATTGGACATTCACACATATATTTGAAAACCACTGAAATCCGATAGTCCATTTATATGTGCGTAACAACAGTGAAAAGTCGACCCATATTTGTCCCTTTGGCCAAACCTCGGAAAATCGGAGAAGGAACGTAATAGAAACAATACACGATGCGGGCTGTTTGCCACAGATACTTTACAATTTGGTAGGGTTGCCATGGTCCTTTGTCGAACAATACACAGTGTATTTGGTTTGAGGTTGTATTTTTACGAGCGAATTTGAAGGACTTTTATGGGGAGATTTATGTTTTAATCTAGTTCTGCATATAAGTGATTTCTTTTGTGTATGTAGGATATATTCCAATATACTTACATTAAATACAAAAATAACGTTTTTCTATTTTTCTTATGAAGTGTATAAGTCTAAAATTAAGCGCCTATTAAACAAGTCATGTAAATATTATATTTCTTGTTGTTGTTATTATTTTTCTAAATTATGTTATGGGTTGAATCTGTGGTTGAACTGCCTGTATGTTATGGTTGCATTATGAAGAAATAAAGAAAATACGAAACTGTCTGTGTATATCATCTGGCCCATACCCCACTATGACATGGCACTTCACATTTCTTAGTTTGCGACGTGGTAGTTTAAACTGATCTACAGTTAGTTTACTGCTCTCAAATGAGTGCTTTTTCCTTGATAATGATGAGAATAGAAGCCGTTCTTTTTTTATTTTTTTATGTCATTACCTGCAATGGTGGGTCGCCTGATGGTAAGCGCTACAACCGCCCATGAACATTGGCAGAGGTGTCAGGTCGATTGCAGACCTCACGCCTGTACAAATAGTTTGACGACTTCAAATTGGAAAGGGAATAAGAAAGGAGGAGAATCCTTTCGTTTATTCCTCTCGTCTGCTCGGGGAAGGGTAAGGAAAAGAATGCGTTCCTCCAGCTCCCTACTCATCGAACGACACACAGCAGTATGCTATTTCACGCCGGTTTTCTGTGGTGGTGTGGTACTTCTCCGATGCGAGCTGTCCCAATTCGTGCTGAAGCGTGCTCGAATACCACATATAAAATACAAACATGAGTATAAGATAAGTATAAAACAAGTGGTGCAATATACAATGTATTAATACAAGAAATTAAATCTATGCATGTATGATGACATGATATCGACCTGTATATGACTGTTTCAGCTATTGTATTGTTAATTAATTTAATAGTAATCAAAATATTGTGCGAACACTAATAATATTCAGTATCTTTTCTGGTGCTAGGTACAAAGTCCACCTGACTTGCATGATAGGGACGTATATATTTGCTGTAAAGAGTTAAAATACGAAACATTATCACGAAAGCAGGGAAAGTATTTATGTCTTTAAACTTATAAGTCTTTGATAAAGCCCTTATTGTTTTTATTTATCAGGTTAGAAGTTATTTTCTTTATTTATTTATTAAAATCATTTGCCATTACAGTTCGTTTCTTTGGCTCAGAAGTTGCAATAGACGTGAGGAAAAAATTTAAGGACTTTCTAGTTAAAAGTGACCTGACATTTTACTCTTTATCTTGGAGAGTTACCGTCTTAAAGCAGTATTAAATCCACAAGACAGAGCTATATAAGTTGAATAGCGCCATCATTTACCTACACTGGAATAATGCAATTGGTACTGCTGGTACCCCCTGGATTTGATTTCCATGCAATCTAACTTCAACAACAACGCCAAAGTGCAATTCTGATAGGCCAGTACGAGAACAACTTGTATAATTGTAGGTTATATTTTAGACGTAATATATACTTTAATTTAATATATAGGTTAAGTTGTTAACGCTCAAACATGTTTTCTGTAAAACACAAAGACTTATAAGACAGGCCTTTTCGCAGCTCTTAAATACGTTTCAACATCGGAGCTTTAATAATAAAATACTTAGAAATCAATGAAAACATCAAAGGGGCTATTGGATGACTTACGAGGCTTTCCCGCAATAAGCCAGTCTTCGTAAAGCTGAATTTAATGAGTCTATCAACACGATTGGTTAGACAATCGGGTAGAATAACAGGGAAAAATATATTAGCATTTTCACAGCCGACGTAAAAAAGGATTAGGTTTTCAATTCGACTGTATTTTTTGTGTTTGTTACCAAAGAACTCATGATGGGGTGAAACGGTGTTAATAATTCGTTTTATTTGAAATCAAATCCCTTCCTTGTGGTTTGTTTCATGTTAAAATAATTGTTTTAATTAATAACTAGTTTTAGTTAATACTTTGTGTTTTTTTTTCTTGCGTTAATTACTAATAAACTATGATATTTCGTGAATACTTATAAAATAAAAATTGCTCTTAATGAACTATTTTTGCTAATACTGAAATAAGCAATTAAAATTTATAATTTAAAATTAAGATGTGTTTAAATGTATTTTTATAGATGTAAACACGCTTCTGTATGTTGTTATCGCTATTTAAAATAGCAATTTAATTTCATAATTTAAAATTGATATATTAGAATGCTTTATAAGTTTCAAAGGAGTTTTATTAGTGGAAACGCGTAATTAGTACATGTTCGTACATAATCTGTGCACAACTTCACATCAATATCATTTACGCGCGCAAAATGTATAATTTACTCAATAAATAAATTACTTGGAAACGCTGAGTGGCTGCTCATGAATGAAGTTCTTCAGATTGCAAGGAGTAGAAAATAATGAATAAATTCCCATTCAAGTGAAGATATATTTATAACGATTCTGCGTAGCAAATAAACAAATTTTGATATTCAGTTTTTTAGCTTTAAAATACTTTCTTAAGAATAGAAAAGAATCCATCACGAGGCAAAAAAAAAAAAAAAAATAATTTAAGTGATGTATATTTAAATATAAATATAAATATTATTTATATATATGAGATACGTTCTATATAACAATGTGAGCTAGTTGCGCATAAGATTATTCAACTATTTGTATGTGTTTTTTTTAATCTACAAAGTCATATTTTAAAGTATGCCTTTTAGTGCTATTTTATCACAAATAGAGAAAATTTATTAATATTGTTTCTTATTGTGGTAGTATTTTTTTACATAATGGAAATATCCTATTAACCTACTTAAATATAAGGTATCTTCATCATCACTGCTACAATCGGTGATGGAAAAGTATGGGTAATTGGCATGTCTTAAAAGTTGAAACATTTGTGGTTACTGTCCTTTTGGTCTTTACTAAGAAAAGACTCGCAAATTATTCTGTTAAAAGAAATAAAAAAATGTCCCTTTAACAATAAAATAGCAAATAGCACGGAAGCGTATTTCTAATTTTTTATTCGCAAATAAAATATCTTCGTAAAACATTGGAATTCGCATTCCTGTTATTATCAGAAAAATTCAGAGAAGCTCCCGAGACTTCGCGTGGGTTATTAGAAGACCTTTCGGCGAATTTGTGAGATTTTAAAGGCAACCTTTTCATTTGGCTCACCAATTACTCGTAAACCCTTTTCAAAAAAAGCCTAATTTTCCTCGTGAAATAACCAAAGGAGACCCTATTACATCTATTTGTCGGTCCTTAATCAATGTTTTAATCATGTCATTACATTGAAGAATGTAAAGGGTCCATAAATGGAGTGTTTTTTTCTATAAACTAAATAAAAATGTTCATTTCGTTTTTTTATGCATTCTCAAAAATGTTTTAAAAGAAAAAATGCTTAAGAAGATGATTTTTTAAATATTGTTTTATATAATGCAAATAAATATTTCCCACAGAAACGGCCGGGGAAGGAGGTACACTTTTTTAAGTTACCCAGTAACAAAACAAACAAAAACGAGTCGAATCGAGAATCTCGTAGGTACGTTTCTGGGAGTGATGGTAAAAAAATATTGAATTTTCTTAAATTTTATCTTAACTTCACAGGTCCCAGGGGACATTCCAAATTTTTCAGAGCTCAGCACATATAATATATTACTTACAACATATAAACCATAAATATCGAGCTCATTTCGTATTAAAACAATTTCAACAAGCTAAATATTTATTACAAACCAAATATTAATACCTCATTAATAATATACTCGGATAAGTCGAAATCCATTTAATTTCCATGCACTCTCATAATGAATTACATAAAATTATACCAGTATTTACGTATATTTTCGTATATTACGAAAATTACCATCTGTATCATATTGCCAGCGTGATGTTGGATTAAATGCTTAAATAGCGTAATAATAACAAATATTATGTGTCGGATTATGCAGAATAACGTGTTTACTAGCGGAATTATTTGGTTTTGTTCGCAAGGTGAGAGAAAATGTCCCTTGATCGACTTTTGGCTTTCTATGAAGAATTGAAAATATTTTTTATGCGCTTTTATAAGCATCACTTGTATGTTTGCATGTAACTCCTTTAGACTCGATTTTGATCTACTTTAAATGGACTTAATTCCAACTTTTCTTATTCTAATTAGGAACGCTAGGATTAAATAAATTCCTTACGTATACTCTTTAAGCGATCCAGTGAGACAAATGACTTAATGCGTAGTTGCTAATGCATTTAAGTATTTTGTTTTAGTTTTTTCAAACTACATCTATTATATTGGTTAGCGCTATAAATTATAATAAAACATATTGTTACATGTAAAATTAATTTTATTTTTACACAGAGCGAAGTGCATACAGATAATGGACTGCCAGATTAATTCTCCGTCTTTTTCCACGAGGGATTTAAGTCAGGACCTTTTGATAATTGGGGCCTCTGTATGTTATGTTTTTGCTGAAAACAGAGGAGATTTGTAACGAAAAAGGTCTACTGTAAGAATTAACTTCAAGACTAGGTAAGGATCAAATTTTACACATCCTCATAGTGACCCTGAATAAAATTCAGATTTGCCTCGAGTTTTATATAAAATCTCCTCAGAGGGTTTAACCCAAAACCGAATGTTCAGAGCGCTCTCGATAACCTAAGTTTGGGATCTCCCGGAGGATGAAAGTTGATGTAATCACGGCGGTCTTTTATGCTATACTGATTTATGTTTAAAATTGGATGTTATCCGTGTTTTACGTGAATGTCATACATAATTTAAGTACTGCGTTAAACTTGGTAGCTGATTTATCAAACGGAAAAATATATCATCGGATAGCTTCATCTTTATCAAGTAATGCGTATGAACGCATTAATAAGTGGGCACGAGAGCTGGTGGTTCGCCTGATGGTAAGCGATCAACACCGCCCATGAACATTCGCAGAGGTAGTGCCTCCGCGAATACGCTGCCCGTTTCGACGGGGAAGGGATAAGGAAAGGATTGATTATTGGAAAGAAGGAATGAACTGCGAACTGGCACCCCCACTCACAGTACGAAACACAGTAGAATGCTACTACTTCACGCCGGTTTTCTATGGGGATGTGGTACTTCCCCGGCGCGTGCTGACCCATATCGTTCCGAAGCGTGCTTCACTTCCTCATCTTAATTTTATTATATAGTAAGGTTTATATACTTTATAATTTTATTTAATAGATACCAACATTAATAAAAAAACACGAGGCCTGTAATTTTTTCCTAATTTCTAAATTTAATTCGGTCTTGAGAGAGACAAATCGTTTCTTCATGATACGGCAAAAGCGAAGCGACGGAGGGAAAATTATTCACTTTTAAAAAGTATTTTGAAACACTTATTTAAACCATTCTTGAGATTTATGCGGAAAATATTCCTAAAATCGCACGGTTTAACTATTTCAATGGATTTAGGTAATTCTCCTAGAAAACACAACTAATTGTGAGTTACACAAACTTATTATTTTATTGTACAGCCACTCGTAAACTTTGTAATACTTTCTTATAATAAAATAATTATCAGAAACTCTTAAAACACAATTTTTATTATATTTACCACTATTTGTATATCAGTAAAAATACAAAAATATGACTGTTCAAGGTACAAAATCATTAAGGAAACAGATTAAATGCACCGAGAGTTAAACATAAATAACATTAATGATAACAAATTGTATATAGCTGTATAGTCTTCGAATAAACATTTGATTCTAATCTTATCTTAACTACTAACAGAATTGATTGTTTATAGAACGGTAGGAATGCAAACAAATATGATTATATTGTATGTATATAAATATGATTAAAAGATCGCTTAGAATACGTTTTAATAAGTCAGTAAGTAAAAAACCTACATTTTAATAATAAGTTTAAAATAATAAACAGTAAATAATAATAGTCATCATAATATGTAAATAATAGATCATATTTCTTTTTCTAAAATCTGGAACAGCCTTATTAATGCATACTACACGTACATCTATTCTTAAAGCATACTTATATTATCTTTACTGATATTATAACGAAACAATCTTCGCAGTCTGTTCAAAAATAGAAGAGGCTCAAGAAAAAAAAAGAACGACGATGATGAAAGGATGGTTATCAATGGTTCGTAGCGTATGTAAAACTTTCATTGAGCACAGTATACCGGCGGGACCCCCTCCATAAACTAGTTGATACTTGATTTCACTTTAATTCACACCTATAACATATTATGTAACCCATTATATATAACCTATTATATTACGTTATCTGTGCACTTTTAATAAATACTGATATAAAGAGGTTTAAATCGACATACATACAGTGATGGTAGCAGGTTCAATATGGGGTCGTTTGTATCATTTTATTCCGTTCTTTCGTGACTAAGCCCCATATAGAAGCCTTAATGGGGTTAAGTTTATCCACCTTTCGCTAAATATCTACACAGACTAGAATAAATGCGATTCATTTACTTGAATCAATGAATGATAATGCATATACACACGATGTAACGTTGTAGACAATCTTAATCTACTAATATTATAAATGCGAAACTTTGTAAGTATGGATTGTGTTTGTCTCTTTCACACGAAAACAGCTTATCGTATCTGTGTGAAGTTTGATGCAGAGATAGATTGTAATCTGGATTAGCATGTAGGCTCTTTACCCGGGTATCACGCGTGTGACGCCGCGGGTTACAGCTAGTAATTAATAAATACATGTGTAGTTGATCGATGATTGCTTTAAAAAATAGGTCAAGTGCGAGTCGATGTCTGTACAAATAAACTAAAGAAATTGCAAAAATTGTCATCCAATTTATGACCGTGCCAACCGTTGCTTAACTAAGTAGCTTAATAATAAATAATCTGAAGAAATAAAAAATACAACAGTTAAAAGTAACAGCATATTTTTATACAGGCAAAGCAGAGCAAAGGAGCAGGTGAACCTGATATTAAATGGTCATCACCGTCCATAAAAACTAGCAGCACTGCTGGTGTTACGGACTTTACTAGCGTTTTATGTATATTTTCTTGAATTTAATACACACTTCAAACACTTATAAGTGCGCGAGTAGTTTGTTATATTAAAATATTGTGTCATAGGGATACAAGGATATCAGAAATTATATGAACTACCTAGAGATACCTCGAAATCACAGATAAAGCAACACCAAACATATTAAAGACGTTATATTCTTGATTATAACGTCTTTAATATGTTCTATATGTTTGGTATTGTTTCAGTGAGGTGTAATCAATTCTTACCTCTTTATAAAATAAAGTTATAGAGATATAGTTTGTGGATTTGTGACATTGTTGGGGGTTATTTCTATTGATTTACTGAACCGATTTCAAATATTCTTATACCAATAAAACGTCACACTATCTCCCTATATACTTAGTCTGGCCATAAATACTGTTACACTTAATTATAAAAAAATATTACATTTGAATTTCGAATCTGTC
>NC_052105.1:6345568-6353004 GCF_012273895.1 Zerene cesonia | reverse complement strand
GTAATAAATGTTATTTGCAGTTAACAATTTTCTTTTTTCTTTATTACAATATTTATGGCAAGACTAGGTATAGATACGCCATTGTAATAGTGTTATGGTACCAAGTGTGAACACATGCTCTGAAAAGACTTAATAGTAAGACTTAACTATACTAGCTGTAACAGGTGGCGTCACTGGCTCGGTACCCGGGAAAAAAGTAGGCAGGCACACGCAAGGGATTGGAACATGCTTCCTGATTATTTATGAGTAAAATATGGAGGTCTTCAAGAGAATGCGAACTTTCTAGGGAAGCTCGCTCCATCTTAGACCACATCTCAGCTTACCATCAGGCGAGATTGTGGTCAAGCGCTGATCATCATCTGTATACATTCCCACTGCAGGACCGCGAGCCACCTATGAGGGTTCAGGCCATAATCCACCATGCTGGCCAAGTGCGGATTGGCAGATGTTACAAGTATCGAAAATAATTAGGAAGTCCTCACATTCATTTTTGACTCAGTTTTAAGTAAGTTTAAGTTCAAAATGACATTGAAGATTAAAAAACAAAGAGTTTCTTTTTTCGTTTCTAATCCTCAGTATCTCCTATGATCAGGTAGGAATGTCCAACGCTTTTCTACTTTGATTCTTAACTGATTACGATAAAGATAAAATTACAATGTGATTAAAGCGTAGGTTAATAATTTTATACAAATATAAGCCATAATTAGCATATTATGCTCTCATAGTTTTTGTATTACAAGGTACAAAAGAAGTCTTAAACTAAAAAGACATTAAGCATGTGCTTATATGTATAAAATCGATAATAAATCAACTTCAATTGGAGTATTTTACTGATTTTAAATCTAAATTGCTTTATAAATAAGTGAAAATAAAATAAGAACTCAGTCATCTTGGATGTACATAGCTTAATTAAGTAATTGCTGATACACAATATTTAATCTGTATTCTCTGTATCTGCCAGCTCCACATTAAATGCAATTACATTGCAAATTAATTTAAACACAAACAGTTAAAGGGGAATGCAATTATTTATGTAAATTAATAATCAAACATCAACATCACGAATTAGTCTTGTTCAATACAATTAATTGAATTAGTATTCTCTTGAAAAATACGTACGTCGTCGTTTTATGAAAATGAATAATTCATGTTAAATTGAATGCATGTAAATTTTATATTAAAGTTACCATTTTACGTTCGCAAAGATAAAAAATGCAAAAGTCAAATACGAATATCAGATAATATTGTATCTACTATATAGATAAAATTAAAACTGCATAGTATCTGAAATATCAACACAGAACTCAGTATTCCTCGTAACGTCGACCCGTAGACATGCTTGATAAAGTTGCTATCGTCACCGGTGCTAACAAGGGCATTGGTTTTTCTATAGTCAAGGAGCTATGTAGACGGGGTGTAAAAACCGTATACCTAACCGCCCGAGATGTCAAACGGGGCACAGACGCGGTAAACAGCCTGAAGAACGAAGGGTTTAACCCGCTGTTCCATCAACTAGAAGTCACAGATAAAAAGAGCGTGCAAGCTTTCGCAGATCATATAAAACAAAACCATAAGGGTATAGATATACTCATCAACAACGCAGCGGTCATCAGCGAATTTAATAAAATAACATACGAAGATGCGCACAACGTGATCAATGTCAATTTTAATAGCATTCTCATTATAGAAGAGTACTTGTTTCCACTGTTAAATGATAACGCTCGAGTAATAAACGTTTCAAGTGATTGTGGACATTTATCTAATCTAAAAAATGCGTTCTGGATTGAAAAGTTAATTAGCGAAGATGCGACGTTGGATGATGTGAAAGGATTCACCAATTGGTTCCTAGATAATGTTAAGAATGGAACGTTTAATGCTGATGACTTTACCATCACCTACCTACGTCCGTATGTCGTGTCTAAGATAGCTCTGAGTGCATACACGAGAATTCAACAGAGGAACATAGGTAGAGGTATTTGCATCAATTCCATACATCCAGGTTTCGTTATTACGTCAATGACGAAGGAGACTGGTATGATGACAGCTGCTGAGGCTAGTGAAGCTCCAGTTTATTTGGCCTTGGACGCAGATGAGAAGATTAAAGGCAAATACATTTGGTTCGACAAGACAGAAAAGGATTGGACAGACATTAATTTCAAATATACTTATGATGATCCCAACGTTGTTAACGATTTTTTTAAAAAGATGTCGGATTGATTGTAATTTTGATTAAGATTGAGATTTTGTATTTTATTAATGTGATATCGTTATGAATTATACGTGTAATCTTAAAATATCTTCGTTATTAGAGATGCCGCAGTTTAACAAAATATATTGTAATGTTATTTAATAAAATATATGAATATGCAATTAGGTCTTTTATTTTTTCTTACATTATAAACAATAATCAACAGACATATAGTGAAGCAATTTCTGAAATCGGTCCAATGGTTTCGCGAGAAAACGTTACAAATAAACAAACACACATAAGATTCATCCTTCTAATATAAGTAGGCAGAACGTTTAGAAAATGTTTACAAATGGATAGTGTGATAGAAAAATAATTTTTTTTTCTTGAAACAGAGTAAAAATGTAGCAGACACATAAAACCAACAAAACAACTTTCGTTACCAGCGGCTGCACTTAACAATGCAATCTCCAGAACATTAACAATAAAATTAAAAAGGTACAGATCAATATCTATTCAGTATCGAACCAATTATTTCTTGAGTCTCATTTCCACAGAAAATAAAGGAATAACATCGTATCCAGACTTGATAATAATTGGAATGTCAACTGTGGTATTTTTGCAGTCGATTCAGCGCTTGAGTTGGGTTTGAACGTATAAAATTCGAAAGCGCTTGAAGCGACAATTGTATTGGACTTGTAGTTTGTTAGGAGTTATCGTTTCCTACGCCGAGGTATCTCATATACGATTATCAGTTAACAATTTGAAGTCTTATTAATATTCTATGGGTATAAGTACCTTTTTTAAAACTGCAGCAATATAATATTATATTAATTATATTAATACATTGCTCGTTTGTATGTGGCGCTATGGGGATTGTCTTATGCAATGTCTTCAAATTATTTGGACAGCTATCTAGTCCAAATATTTGTTTTATTATTTACAACAGATAACAAATGCAAATGTTTTTCAAAAGTTTTATTGTGTTTGATTTTACGCGAGTACCTATGTTTAGAAATTAAAAGCGATTTAGAAGCGATTTAAATCGATTTATTCCTTAATGTATTTAATGGATACTATTTATTAATAATATAATAAATAAATCGAGTAAAAGATCCGTTAAAAATGTTTAATTTCCAAATGTCTGTTAAAATTAAATTATCACCGGCCACCAGGCCTAACTCTTTTGTACTAGGATAAGTGATGTCACTCAAATGTAATTTACACTAAAACAAGCTAGCATTTATATCATTGTGTGTGTATGTCTCACGCACGGGTTTATACCGACGCTGTGTCTATGAAATGAAATCTCTGTGCGTAATAAACGCGTAAACGCCAAAGGGTTTTCAGCCGACATTTGGCGTACCGTCATCCTTTGAGAATGTCAACATGGCTAAATAATTAAATATAATTCGTATAGAACTTCTTGAGTTCGTTAAAAAATAACTCTTGATGCAGGTAAATTCCATTAAAGTCTTTTGTATTACGAACCAACTACTACATTGCATTCCAAACAACTTTGGCTCACAAATTTTATTACAACTCACGAATATAGCGAAGGAAGTAGGTCAAAATTGGAGTACGGGGGTTTTGGATTGAAAGTTTGAGGTAAAGATTTTGCAATTTCTCAACGTACTTGCTAATTTTAGCTAGTCGTTTCACACAGTGTTTTATAATTAAGGTTTTAAATCTCATTTTGTGTATGAAGTCTAAGACGTATGTTTGTTAAAAGTGCTTGTAGGCTTTTTTAATCACGCAGTATACTGAAAAGAAACAATCCGATGTTTTATATAATAATTGTTTTCTACAAAAATGTTCACGGACGTTTCTGGAAGGAGAATACCATCCAGATTTGAATTGAAGAGAAATTCCTATCAAACACAAAATGAATCACGTTAATCTGTTAAAAATCCACGTACGTATCGAACAAAAGCAAATAATACAGTTAAATATAGAAACTCCTTCGTTTTTGGGACGTCGGTTAAAAAACATTACTTCACGTCATCTTGTATTTCAACAGAGCGTTGATTAATGTGCCATCTTTTACGTTTTAATTTACATTCACGAAAATAATTTTCAGCGGAACGAATGAATATAAAACGGTCGGAGGTAATGCCTCGTTTTTATACAACGAACCGATTTTAATAAGTTTCCAAACGTGCGATATAAATGTTATATTTTTAGATGTGGAACCAATTTGTTCGATGATGTTTCGTAATTTCAGGTAGGTATAATTTTTAAAGAACTATAGCTGGTATAAACCTCTGGTTATGTTTTGTTTAGCTTAACAGTCAGTTAAAATTACAATAATGTTTAAATATTGGTCGTAAAGTTTTAAATAGACCATCAAGGATTTTATCAGCAAACGGTGAAAGCAGATCAAAAAATTTACGTGTCAAGTAAAACTTCATGAAAATAAATACATTATAATTCTTAGGCTTTATATTATTAATAATATATATAAAATAAGAATTAAGTAAGGAGTAAACATGAAGTTAATTTAAAAAAGCGTCGCAAATGCAAAAAGCCACACAAACTTGCATAAAATGCATACCAAGACTGACATTTATAAGCATTACAATGCAGTATAATTAAAAATGAAAAACTATCACAATTTATCGTAATTTAGGCCCCACTAGCTGGCAACAAGAATCATCGTACATGCTCGGACTAGTACAAACGGTTAATGTGATAGCTGGAAAATTTCACAAGCAATTTAATGTTACTCTGAATATACAGTCATTTAACTCAATTGTAAAGCGTGCGCACATTTAACAAAGTGTTTTATGGCCCATGATTCGCATAATACAACAGTTTTAACATTTTTATCTCTATATTGTAGTTTTAAATTAACCGACCGCTTTTAGACCAGAACTTCTCTTATAAGTTTGCGGTAATTGCTTCATATGAGTCTTAATATATTGGTTCATTTGTTCTTACATTAACTAATATTAATAATATAACAAATATTTATATAGCTCATGTCTTATTTTGTTGTATTAGCCTGTATAAGCTATATTATTGTAAAATTTCATTAAAATCCATTCAACATTTTTGCGTGAAAGAGCAACAAACACACAAATATCCTTACAAACTCACATTTATAATATTAGTAGGGTATATATACATGTGTGTGTTAAACCAGAAAATTAGCATAAGTATAAAGTGCAAATAATTTATTATTGTAAACGCGAGCAATAAAGGCTTTTTTATTTTATTTATTAAAAGTATTGGATGCATCAAAAATTCTTTCACCGTTGGATATGTTATCGCTGCTTGCTATAGGCTAAATAATATATACCCCGAGTGAAGCCGGGATGGACCCGCTAGTGCAATACAAAATTGCATTGCAAGAATACTTATGTACAGGAACTGAATTAATTTAAAACGTAAACTTAAGCATTATTACTTCAAATTATAGTAAGCTATTTATTAGATTTAAATTTGAAAAAGTTGTTATGTTGTGTTTAAAGTATCTACCTAAATTGGCAGTTTTAACCGGCATTACCATATAATGAAATTATTTGTTTACGCACGTTTCTTCCTCAGTGACTTTCTTTGCTTCACAAATGATCATTTATGTTGTCTCCTGTTAAAAAAAAGTTAACAACAAACCTACCAACATTCCAAATTGAAATAAACACAAATTCCATTATACAAGTGCATATATTTCATTTAGAAATTCACCCCCACGATACTAGTTACCGTCTTCGTGTTTACATGGGAAGCTGGCTCGCCTCCTGCTCGTTAAAATTTATTTATCTTCACTTTTTAGACTTGGCTAGGGCTGCTACCTTGCTAAAGATTCAATGTATTGAACGATTTAAGACATTTGAGAACTAACTTTAAATGATAATATTGGGTACAAAGTGATATTCCATTTTTTTCTTGTTTCTGTTAGTATTGAAATAGTCCGTAAATTTATTGAAGTTTTTGTATGAAGAGTTTGTGGTTATGTGTTTCTACACAGAATAAACATGGCCTTTCACGTTTGTGAAATGAAATTAAAATTTATCATGACGAAGAATTGCGCTAAAGAAATCAAAAGTGAAACGCTATCAAGTTTAATTTTAACAGTTAAACAGTATATAATCAGTTTCCACAACTGCTCAATATACGTACATATAAATATTTAATCAAGCATCAAAATAGGTTTGTGACAACCCTAAGTTTGGCGACTTGGTTGATCACGATCAAGAATGAGCCCTGATAGTTGAAGTTTGCGGCCAAATATGTGAACAGCTCGCTGTGAGTGCCAAAAGATGTTGATTTCAGAACATTTAAATGTACATAAATAATAAATTATGTGATAGAAGCACATACGAGAACTCCATGAAGTTTTATCATGATTTATTCTATGGTTAATGGAAAATTGAATTGGCGTATAAATAAAAGAAAGTTTTTATAGCACTTGTACGTCAAAAATGGCTGAACGGATTGATCTCATTATCGTCATCATCAGTCCATACGTGCTTCCACTAAAGTGTCACGGGTCACCTATGAGGATTCAGGCTATTATCCACCACGCTGGCCAAGTGCGGGTCGGCAGAGATCACATACCGTACTTTTTGATTATTCGACATTGTTTTAAGACGATCTTTTTCTTCACTATTTCGGGTAGAGGTGATTTGAATAATAAATTATCATCTGTAATCGTAAATTGAAAAAAAAAATAACATGAAATATTTAGTCCGGGCGGGCCGGGACGAGCAGTGGGTAGTTTTTAAGAAAGACAATAATTTTTTTTTCAAGTGGTAACGCCAATATTATTAAAATAGTGAATTAAAATTAAATATTTATTATTTTGTGTTGTAATCCAACTACCCTCCTTACATGCGAGCACAACCAATCACCGCACGCCTTTAAAGCAACCGCAACGTCCCTATTGGACGTAGTGACTCATATACGTCACACAGTCTGCATCGATCTTCCGTGACGATCGGATTTCAATAACCGCCGGATTGCCTTCAAGTGGCCTCTAGACATTTCGTGTATAATTCGCATACCGCCGGAGAGCCTTTATGAGGCTTTCTTGTCACCGCATCAATCGAAGAGATCTTTCACAAAGATCGTAACCCGCAACCGCCGGAGGACCTCCACGTGGTTCTCTAGATATCTCAGGCATTGTGCTAGTGTAACCGCCTTCCCATTTGGTCGCGCTGAACCGCCCCGTGTGTGTGTGTGGAGTGAAGGACTGGATCTGGTCTGCCTGGCCCGAGCTGGAGGACCCTTGACCGCGTGGTGCTGT
>NC_052105.1:6265879-6344568 GCF_012273895.1 Zerene cesonia | reverse complement strand
GTACGTAAAGAGAATTTGTAAACATTTTAACCAATACCATTTAAGTTATTCATGAATCTATGATTGATGATTATAATTTAATAATAAAGTTGGAAGGTATGAAATGAGTATAACCGCTTATAATAGGACCGCCTTAGCCCGGATTGACCAAGGATAAATACCAAATTTTATACTTGTACTAAAAGAACGAAAGCGTAACACGCATGCATATATATCCATATCAACCATCCATCCATTCAACAATATCTTTAAGCAATCGCACTTATACCATTAGTAGGACGCATTTGTGTCACGCAAATAAGAGGTAACTTTCTGCTAGAAATATTTTTTTTTAATCGGTAAAAATCTAACCTTTGCTATCCTCTATATCGACTTGTCGATTTAAGTCCCAGGTGTCCAATACAATTACCACTGAATCACTACTGCACTTATATGATTCATGTCATTATATATTATGAGTAAATCATATATTCTTTAAAATTTCAAATAGGTCTCAACCCCAACAAAACAAAATACACCTCTGCGACCCTTTTCTATGTCAACTCAGAGAAATGTAAAAGATAAAAATTACTCTGTTAGTAAAGATTGAATAGAAGTAATACGATGAAATATGATAATTTATATAAATACCATGATAATAATATCAAGTAAAGAATGTAACTGTTAACACGCTTTTATAAGTTTAACATGTACATATATATGTACATAACCAACTGCTTTTAACTTGACTTATTACCACTTTATTATTCATAAAGATTTCATTCAAAACTTAGTAGGTGCACTTATTAAAGAACTATGTCATAAGATTTTTACCTTTTTCATAAACAAATGATAACTGTCACATTTCCATTATCAGAGTAATTTTGAAATGAAATTTAAATCACCTCATAATACCACAGTTTTTACCAAACTATTTTGTTCATGTAAGTATATAGACTTTGTAGATTACTAAATAAATTGATTTTCATTATGTGATGAACCATGTTACATCAACATGAATTGAAGTTATTGATTCATCCAGAAATAAAACAACTGAAATAATTGTGCGACTCAAATTTATTGTATTTCTTAAAATCTGTGAATTATTTAAAAGACCCAAGCTCCTTAATACTGTTATCAATAGATTTATGGTTGATATAGGTATATTTATCAGCATCAATAAGTTTTATTTTATTATATTTTCATATAAAATATTATTGGTTCGCACTACCTCTTCGTTGGAAGCCAAGATTCCATAATAAGTTTTCTATCTTTCTGGTTTTTTTTTGTTTCAAGAAGCAGCAAGGAATCTAAAAGGAATTCAATACATTTACTTTTGAGACATTATATTTATTTTTACTTAAAATATACATATGTAATAAAATAAAATGAAACAATGATTATTAGGTAATAATTTCATCATTTTTATAATGCAAAATTTTCATTCACAAATAAGTCATTTAGAATACATTTCTGGGAGGATCATTTCACAATTTGAAGTATTACATTATATATTTCCCTGGGGAATTCCTTTCAAATGAATCCAACTTTTGTTCTTTCCCATTGATACTTTCTGTTTTTATTAGTTTTCACTTGCTTATTCACAGCGTGTGTCGTAGACTGTATTCTTCTTTTGAATATTATGAAGAAATATGAGAAGCTCCTTGATTTTTTTACTTATTGGAATCAACTTATCAATATTGCGCACACTCATCAAAATCTCTTGAAATACTCATTTTCCTGTTATATAATATTACTGAACAACTACAAACGTACGTACGTATTACATTTTTAAAGAATAAATTCTTTTTAAGTTAATTTACTCAACAGTCATAACTCAAAATAAACATATCATTGACATAACAATATTGTTTATCAGTGTTAGCAACCTGAAGTGGACCGACTATCGTACCCCGGGGCGTAAAATTATCGTACATGGAACGAAATTATCGTACTTTTTAGGATAATGTCTATTACAGATAAATAAATCATATAAATTGTAATATTGATATGCATGCAAGTACTCTATAGTTTATCTTTTTTAAACCACCGCTGTCAAATCAACAGAACACTGAAATCCAAACGTTTTACACGTGACACAGACCCTGAACTTTTTGATTCCCTTTCTACTTTAAGTTCAATAAATGCGCCAAGCGTAAAATTCACTCAGACAAAATTTCACTGTTCTCATGCAAGTTGGATACATAATCGAAATATCGAACTTATATTCTTTTGTTCGCATTGGTAGATGCTATACTAATCAATAAGAAAGCGTATACAGCAGGCGCTGGATAAAGTTACAGTATCGGCAGTAGTGAAACTTAGCATAGGGAATCGTAAGAACCAATAGGAATAGAGAACTTGTATTTCCCGGTATTTTCCCAAGACTTAATTGGACAAAATAAATCATGCTAATTCGATTTAGACTATCAGCGCATGAGTGAAATAGTATAAATTCTCAAATTTTGCATCATGATAGAAATTATCGTACAATCTGCGTACGATAATAGTATGTTATCGTACATCGTACGTAGGCACAAAATTATCGTATGTGTACGATAATTATCGTACGGTTCCGAACACTGTTGTTTATTTATTTATGACATTGACAATTTGACGTACTGAGAATTTTGGGTCAATTTTATTGAAAATATAATTTTTCGTCTCAAACGAGAGAATTTTACAAGACTATAGTATTTCTTATGTAATCATACAAATATTGATCCAATTTAAAGTATTATATTTAACTAGCTGCGCCCCGCGGTTTCACCCGCGTAAGTCCGTATCCCGTAGGAATATCGGGATAAAAAATAGATGTTGGCCGATTCTCAGACCTACCCAATATGCTTACCAAATTTCAGAGGAATCGGTCAAGCCGTTTCGGAGGAGTATGGCAACGAAAACTGTGACACGAGAATTTTATATATTAGATTTAAATTTAACCAAAAGCCTTCCCTATTCCTTATCGCTTACCGAAATAAAAAAAGTGATAATTAAAATCACAATCTACAATTGAGAATCTCTCTTTTTTTAGATATTTATTTAAATCTCACAAAATGTAATATTTTCGTATGATGATATGATGTTCAAATTGTTAATATCTCTTGATATTATTATTTTCCTTGTGCTTTTTACATGTAACAACGTAAATAAATTGTTTCCTTTACTTGCGGTTTTTTATTTACATTTAGGCAACACTAATGGTAAACTTGGAATGGCGCATCCGCTGCACGCTACAGTACTTAAACGGGTAGTACTTAACGACACTCGATAGATGGAGCTTTATTGTAAAGGATATTTTTTATTTGATTATATTTAATTTTTCGTATTCTAATAGTGTTATGAATGTTGTACTTTACGTTTGTAGCATAGAAGATAGACTATAATAAAATATCATCGGGTTGTGCTTACAATCTTAAGCGACGCGAACCGGCTTCAAACGGGTGCAATAATACAAAATAATATATCTTACATTTAAAACTTACCATTGAATCGCTCTGTGTCAAAGAAAACACTAACAGAACAGAAAACAGAATCTATTACGTAATTTTAACGATCCGACAATGTAATCTTATTTTCTTTATCTACGCACACAGCGTAAACGCATTTCGCACGCCGAGCATCAGCTTCCCTATTGATAAATCTAATCTATACAAAAACCCACGCGGGCTGCTTGCAGCCCGCGCACCGCGCACCATTTAATGAGTCTTGGTAAAGCTGGTCTACGAAAAAAGCAATGCGGGCTGCTTGCAGCCCGCACACCGCGCAACATCTATTAAGTCTTGATAAGACTGGTCCACGCAAAAAGCCCCGCGGGCTGCTTAGTGCCCGCGCACCGCGCACCATCTATTAAGTCTTGATAATACTGGTCCACACAAAAATCCACGCGGGCTGCTTGCAGCCCGCGCACCGCGCACCAGCTAGTTAATATATATTGGCGCGACCATCAAGTAAACGGTTGTTAATTCTTATTACAAGTAGATATGAGGGATGTAAAATGTACATTCGTGATAGCATATAAAAGAATATTAAAGTATAATAGACGATATTTTTGCATTCGTTAGTATACACATTAGATATCGATCGCAGAGTGATCAACATTTTTGTTGTAATTTTCGGTATTGGAAAAAAGAAATCATTTAATCCTACTAATATTATAAATGCAAAAGTTTGTTTGGATGTGTGTGTTTGTTGCTCTTTCACGCAAAAACTACTGAACCGATTGCAATGAAATTTGGTAAGTACATAGTTGAACAACTGGAATAACATATAGGCACTTTTTATCCCGATATTCCTACGGGATACGGACTTACGCGGGTGAAACCGCGGGGTGCAGCTAGTAACAATATAAATCTGCATAATAAGAACACCAAACATTGAAATTTAATTCATCAACATCCAACAAAACAATCGATAATACACAAAAGAAGAAACATACACACAAAGAAATAATTTTCGCATTCCCTAATTGATATAAAATTTCCTTTATATCGTCAGAGCGCTCTGAATTCCGCCGTAACCGTTCTTAAAGTTGAATTCAATAAACGTTCAGAAATCAGCCGTTCAAAGGGACTCATTGGAGGGAAAGGGCGCATCCTTACGATAAGGACCCCTCTGTTTTTTGTTTATCCCCATTTCTCCGTCTCATTTGCCTTTGTTTTTTTGCGACTTGACGCGAGTTCTTGATGCTATCTAAGACAAATCGTTTTGTTGCGGCGCTCAGTTCGAGGATGCTTTGAATTTATTTTGGTGTACATTTAGTTTGTTTGGTTATGATTTTTACTGTGTTTCGGTTGTCGTGTTGTTTATGTATACCTGTCGGAAAATAGTCCTGTATATACCTAATTATAGAAAAATACATTTTATTTGATGATATTAAAATCGAAAACACACACAGCCCAGTCTGTGGTACGTAACTCAAAAGAAATATACCTACATTCGATTTGAGGACCTCTCCCTTTTTTGAAGTCGGTTGAACACTCGTTCATAAGTTATACACATTATAGTTCATAGTGTTCGATTATTAACAGATGTTGAGTGAAACAGATATGATTTTTTACTACTAGAAGAGTAGGAAGTCACTCGCTTATAATGTTTCTATGATTAAATATCAGAACTTACTTTTTCAATATAATTAATCCATTATGAAGTGTCAAAGATAAAAATTTCCAAAAGCCATTCAAACATTACATAGACTTTATCAAAACGCTGCCATTTAAAAAGTTCACTAAGATGCTTCTCTCGCGAGTATGAATGCCGATAAAACAATCAAAAAGGTATTAAAAAGTTGGCAATCTATACGTTAAATAAATGTAAAGATGATTGATTATGAAAATTCGTCAAATATCGCCTAAAACGTTGTAACTTTAAACTCATCGGTTCAAAGGAAATGAAATCTACTTTGGCCTAATGAAAATTCTTTGATACTTCTACCGGGCCCTTTATCCCATCGGCAACGTGAATTTTGACAAGAAATCTTTACGTCAATCAATGGCTGATGTTACATTAATAAACAATGGTTTAAGTTGAAATTGTTACGTCTTTTAATTAAATTGACATTGTGATAACCGGTTTCTTGGTCTGCGAAGGTACGGAAAACAGAAAGTTAGATGAGACAAGACAAGAATCGGAAATTAATTATTTATTTACTACAAATAAGTAAACTTTTTAACGCGCATTAAGCATACCTTTGAACCTTTTTAAAATAAATTACCTACTGACGTTCCTTATAATTAATTTTAAGGTTATATACACGCTTTACGATCTAATTGTTGAGAACCGTAATGGGTGGTATGTACATGTTATTATTTCATTTTTGTTCCAACTAATATTTTTCTCTTATTACGTACGCATCACATTGCTCAACAAATAGAAATAATATCATTCAACCAATACGTGTAATTTATTGAAAAAGCTTCCAATATACACACACATCTAAACGAGACAGTTCAATAAAATTTCATATTCACAAAACATATTTTACAGCCTATAAAATATAATTGAATAAACTTCGTATAAAACGAACTATGAACAGTTTTATTCAAACATCGGCCACGGATATTTGCCTCTATTTTATGTTCATATGATAGGACTGAGGGGTCATTTTAGACTGGTTTATGAAGGCAATATTTCATAGTGATGTGTGATTTATACGCAGTCCCGGGTTAGAATTGTGCAAACAAATTGATTCAATATGTCTTCCTGTCCGGACAACAATTATTTGCACTTGGAACTTGCGTTAAGTTTCGTTACATTTGTTGAATGAGTTTTGATTAAGTTAATTAATGGTATTCGGAATTCAAAGGGAGTTAGATGGGTGAGTTTAAATTTTTTTCGTTTATTTTTATTGTTTTGGTTTGTCCAGTGGCTTGGCGTGGGTTTCTGCCACATGGAGCCGACTGAAAATGCGCCGCTCCTTCCTCCTTCTCTGTCCTCAGAGGAATGCGGGGATAGTACCCAGAAAAGACACATTAATTATTCAATTTGTATAGATAGCTGGCTTCAACTTCCATTCACTTTATCAATTCTCGAGCTAAAATCTCAGAATTTGCGTAATGTATTCTTTTCGCAGATGCTCGCAATGTATGTGCATATTATGTAATCATTTACATAGTACATTTCTATTTGACAATTTGGGGGAACTTAAATGTTGGCGCAGAAAAAGTTAACTTATCCATACTTTATTTATCTGTATTATTTGTAAAGCGATAGATTACTCATTACGAAATCTTGAGACGTATAATAAAGTAAATGTATTATATGAAGATGAAATAAAGTGTATTTTACGTCGGGCTCGGATATAAACCACTAACTGCGCTCCACGGTTTCACCCGCGTAAGTCTGTATCCCGTAGGAATATCGGGATAAAAAGTTGCCTATGTGTTTTTCCAGTTGTCCAGCTGTTTACGTAGCAAATTTCATCGTAATCGGTTCAGTAGTTTTTGCGTGAAAGAGTAACAAACATACACATACACGTACATCCATCCTCACCAACTTTCGTATTTATAATATTACTAGCTGCGCCCCGCGGTTTCACCCGCGTAAGTCCGTATCCCGTAGGAATATCGGGATAAAAAATAGATGTTGGCCGATTCTCAGACCTACCCAATATGCTTACCAAATTTCAGAGGAATCGGTCAAGCCGTTTCGGAGGAGTTTGGCAACGAAAACTGTGACACGAGAATTTTATATATATAGATATAGTGATGATTAGTTAAGCACTATATATTGAAACCAAATTCTACTTTATAGATATTTCTTTTTCCCTTGAACGCCATGGGCTTCTGTACTATAATTTGAATTTTCGAAGGCTCCCATATCAATAATTATTATTTGATGTTACAAAATAATCTAACATTTTTTATATATATATCGCGAATATAAAAACATGACTCCTATTAGCTTATGTTCAACATGAACGGCTGAACGGATTTTGATGATTGGTTAGTTGAATTTATCTTTGCTTAGATAATAACTTAAAAAAAAAACATTTGAGAAGGGAGCCGAGGTGAGCTATTTACAAGAATCTTGCAGACACGTCCAAAGCAATTTTGTAGAAATAAGAATCTTAATTATTAGCAGGTTAACTTTTTATGACATACTTTTCAAAGGATCAGGTGAGTCGCCTTATGGTAAACGACCAGCACCGCCCATGGAATATGTTACCAAGAAAATAACTGAACATTGAAATGTCTTTCAGAAGCGAATTCACTTTAAAGAGCTTGGGGAGATACTAACTTCAATAAACTGTGTATGGAAAGCAAATAAGTGCTGTGGTTTGGTGCCTATAGGTTTTATTATTTTAACACTTAAATTAGAATTAATAAAATGTTCCAATACATCGCAAGCTAAGGTTTTGTATCGGTAGATAAGGTTTTGTAAATAATCAAATATTTAAGTCTTCTTTTGCAATGCAATCAAAACGATGTGTGCTATTCCATAAAAATTACACGTTCAAACAACTTTTATCATTGATAAGACCAATAATAAAAGCAATTTTATGCAACATATAACCAAAACGAGCTGTATATCTTGAGCAAACACTCCAAACTTACATTTCTACAATCAGTCGGAAACTACCCTCTTAGTTACAGGCCATTATGCATTTGCAACAATAAACTTGACCATTTCAAGTCGTGTCACGCAAAAATAGCGCCTACGCCGTTTGAATAAGATCTAAAAGACTTCCATGGTACCTTTCTAAGTGCACCAATCTATTCCGCTTACAGGACAGCCAATTTCGTTTGCCTCTGAACATTTATTGTGCTGTAGAAACGTTTATTCAGCGAAAAAATGTGATTTAACTTATATTAATTCGACCATTCTACGGGCTTTTACATTTTGTTGCAATGCCCGCTTTGAATAGAGTTTTCGACGTGAAATTTTTCTCGGTCGAAAAATAATTTTGTTCTTCATGCCGTCTTATAACTGTGCAGCCGGAATTGTCTTCGTTAAGTGGCTGTCGAATCTATTTCTTTAGAAATCTTTTTGTTATGTAGGTAAGTAATAACGAAACAAAAATATTATTTAGTGCTGTTGCATATCTATCGAAGATCTCAACTTTTTTTAAATTAAGAACATTAACTATGAAGAATAGCATAAATACACTATTCTATTACGATCAATTTTTTTACCAACGTTTATTTTGTAAAATTTAACATAAATGTACATAATTATAAAACATTGTAATAAATTAAATTATGTGAAGTATACAGTATTATTTAATTTGCCTACTAGCTGAATTTTACGTATTATAATTATACGTATAAAAGATTCAAAAATTATAAATTTCACAACCAGGTGCACTATAGTCTTATGGGTGGCCCATGCTTTATGTATAAATATTGTCAGTATTTATGCATAGAGCATGACATTAAATACAACAATCAGATTTATTCTTTAATTAGAATTATTCAGTTTTGACACATTATTACGAACACAAAAATGGGAAAGGGTCTAATTCAATAATCAACTTTTACTCAAAAACCTCAACCTCAAATTGGTAATCAAATCAATCATGTTAGGAATAGGCGACATTAAACTTTAACATTACATTTGACAGCATCTTCAACACGTTTTTCGAAGTCATCAAATGTATCAAGTATGTCAAGGCTAGTATCTGTCCAATCGACTTCAGTCTTATCAAACCAGAAATACTTGCCTTTTACAGACTGATCAATATCCAGAGCTAAATATGCGGGAGTGATACCAGCTTCATCTACAGTCATATCACCAGCTCCTTTAGTCATATTTGTTCGAACAAAGCCCGGGTTAAGGGAATTTACTGAAATATTTCTTCCGACTTCCTTTTGTTGGATACGAGTCAGAGCACACAGTGCAACTTTTGACACTCTGTATGCGAGTACATTGTAAGATACGAAATCCTCTCCCTTTACTGTGCCATTCTTGACTGAATCCAGGAACCATGTTACAAAGGCATTGACATCTTCAACACTTACGTTTTTATTAGTGAGTCGTTGTATCCAATGTGAATTCTTTAAATTCGTTATATGACCCCAGTCACTAGATACATTTATAACTCGTCCATTTTCATTAATAATTGGAAAGAAATACTTTTGCATTAACAAAACTCCATAAAAATTAGTATCAATTACTTTTTTTGCATCCTCATAATTGGGTTTGTGATAGTCGGAATCAAGTAGGCCGGCATTATTAATCAGAATATCTAGTCCATTATACTTCTTCTTTATATATTCGGCGAATGCTTTAACACTTTCTTCATTACTTACGTCGAGTTGATGAAATTTGGGATGTAGATTTTCCTTTTCCAAGATTCCCACAGCTTCTTTGCCGCGGTTCACATCTCTTGATGTCAAATAAACAACACCAACTCCCCTTTTGCACAATTCTTTAACAATACCGAAGCCGATACCTTTATTAGAGCCAGTTACAACAGCAATTTTATCAGCCATGTTTACTGCACGGCTCTGCAAATTCAATTGGCAGAAAACTTTGCAGTTTTTATAAGCAACAGTAGATAAGACTCATATCAGAAACCTGACATTTACGTAACGATCATATTAATTAAGTTTTTTAATTCTTATCATGTGTAATAAGACAACACAAAGGTGATTATTATAAATATGACTACGATGCTCATTTTATAACCGATAATATTTTTATAACCGATGTTCTTAAAGGCTACGTAGGTTTGTAACATGCAGTGATTTTTTTTTTCAAATGGTCAAATATCTCAAAAGTGTTTTCTTAGTAGCATAAAATTCTCTTCTTTCTAAGTTTTTACAATAGTAAACTTTCTATTTCTTTCATATTTTAATAATAGGGCAACACTTAATCGTTAACAATAATTAAGAAAAGATCCAATATTATATTATAGTTACTAAACTATTAATAAGTGACTTTCCTTTTAGATTTAAATTGTAGAATAATGTACCTATTAAAGTATTTAATTTACCTTTTTTTTCAGTTGTTTTATCTAGTACACCTTATTTAGTAATTTTGCATTGATTCAGTTTTGGTAAAGATATGTTTTATCTGCAATGTTTCAAAAAGAGATTACTGTAAATATGATTATTATACAGTGCACGCTGCACAAGAAAGGGTAATCTCGATAACAACATTTATTTTTATATGATAAGCCGAATACTTATGTCATGAAGAATGCAATAAAAATAATTGTATTTATTTTTATGTAATACTCTCATTCTTTAATCTAATAAAAATATAACATAATATCATTCATTTCTTTATCTTATATAGAATTTGGTATTAAATGATTTAACTTTTGATTTAATATTTATCACATATTGTTGAAATTGACTTTACTAGTTGTTGGCCGCGGCTTCGTTCGCGTGTCTAAGAAAATTTTCGCGGTAACGGGATGTTTGACCGCAGTTGTAAGCTATATCACTCTCTGTTCTCCTAATGGTTTCGTTGGGACGTGAAAGAAAAAACTCACTTTTTCATTTATTATTTTAGTAATGTTTTCTCGTATGTAATAAAAAACGTATTAGTATGATAATGAGACAACCTTATTAAAACTAGCACTCATAATAAGATAGTACTTATAAATTACAGTTTCTTTATTTTTTCAACCGACTTAAAAAAAAATAGGTTATATTTACTAGCATGTGAATGCGGTTGTCGTATGGTACCGGAGTATCGGTAACAGCCGCACCGGGGTACCGGGGTACCGGAGGCTCCTATTCTTTATTTTCCTTCCTAATATTTTCGAATAAACAAGCAAAAGTGCTTTACTGAACACCAAAAGATGAAAAAATCTTGGTGCTAAAGCAACGATGTCCTCCAGGTCATCTGGTGGTCAAGAAAACGCAGTAATTTAGCATGGCAAGGGGTTCTGTTGGATACATATATATAACCTTTATCATCATCATTATCAGCCCATCTGTTATGTGTCCACTACAGGGAATTAATGTTTGGTCGCGGGCGTATACTAACCAGCTCTCCTGGCCCCGTAACCGAAGCGGCTCGACGGAACACACACACTATGCTATATTACTCCACTAAAAAAAAAGGATTAAGTATATTTATTTTCATTTGACACAAAACGGAAAGTCAAGATGAAGTCCCGCGAAGTTAAATATGCAGGTAAATGAAACTCATGAAATATGTTACATAGTTTAATAGTTATAATATTAATACTAATTAAATACTGTTGTGTACAAGTAATTACTTATATCAAGGGAGAACTTTATAGAACAAATAATATAATTACGAAATAAACCATTGCAAATGATATAATTACCATAAAAAAATTCTAAACTAATAAATATCCATTTGAATTTTTACACATTCATTGGTACGCCTGAAAAAGTAACGTTAACGCTCCTGCAAATTATTATTTCTAGCTGCATCTTCATAATGCTTTTCGAAGAGTTCAAACGGGTAAATTATGTCGAGATTAGTATCTGCCCAATCGACTTCAGTTCCATCAAACCATATAAACTTACCCTTCACAGACTGATTAACATCAAGAGCTAGGTTCACAGGTATAATACTAGCATCTTCTATTGACATATCCCCAGCTCCGTTAGTCATTTTCGTACGCACAAATCCAGGGTGAACGGAATTAACTGAAATGTTTTTGCCAATCTCTTTTTGTTGTATTCTTGTAAGAGCACACAGTGCTACCTTTGATACTCTGTACGCAGGAACGGTATAAGAAATGAAATCTTCTTCTTTGACTGTCCCGTTTTTTACAGAATCCAGGAACCATGTCACAAATGCATTAACATCATCAACGCTTGCGTTTTCTTTAGTAAGTTGTTGAACCCAATATGAATTTTTTATATTCGTTATGTGGCCCCAGACGCTAGACACATTTATAACTCGTCCATTTTCATTAATAATTGGAAAGAAATACTTTTGCATTAATAATACTCCATAGTAATTCGTATCTATAACTCTTTTTGCATCTTCATATGTTGTTTTACGAAGGTCAGATGCAGTTAGGCCAGCGTTATTAATCAGAATATCTAGGCCATTGTGTTTCTCCTTGATGTATTGGGCAAAAGCTTTAACACTTTCTTCATTACTTACATCAAGTTGATGGAATTTGGGATGGAGGTTTTCTTTTTCTAAAATTTCTATAGCTTCTTTACCGCGGTTGATGTCTCTTGAAGTCAAGTAAACGACACCAACTCCCCTTTTACACAATTCTTTAACAATACCGAAGCCGACACCTTTATTAGAGCCAGTTACGACAGCAATTTTATCAGCCATGTTCACTGCACGGCTTTCTATCTTAAATTGCCTAAAAACGTTTTGTTTTATAATCAACAGACGATAAGAATAATATCGCAATCCCTTATGCACATTGATATTATTAATGAAGTTTATTTAGCTGTTATCAATGTGTACTTACATTGGGCAAATATGACTATTGACCACAACGTAAATGTAATAAACGTTTTGTTTGATCTACGTCCAACCAAGGCCAAGAACTATAGAGGGTCTTAATTTCTAAATTAGTTTGAAATGACGACTAACTTTATTAACAAACTAGCTGCGCCCCGCGGTTTTATCCTCGTAAGTCCGTATCCCTAAGAATATCAGTGTAAAAAGTTGCCTATATGTTATTCTAGTTGTCAAGCTGTCTACGCACCAAATTTCATTGTAATCGGTTCAGTAGTTTTTGCGTGAAAGAGCAGCAAACACACACACATCCTTATAAACTTTCGCATTTATAATATTAGTAGGAAGTAAGTATTACAACACCATTTACTATTCGCATTGTCACCTTATATTGCATTTAGTGAATTTCTTATAGCAACAAACTAGTTATTTCTTATTATTTTTAAGATTCCTCTTCGTTTTGGGTATTTAATTTTTTGACAGAGATACTATTTTATCTTATCTGCAATATTATCACTGCGTTTATGCTTTAATTGTGCAATGCACATTGAATAAAAAAGATAATCTCGATAACCACGTTGTATTCTTATACGATAGTCTAAAGATACTTAATTGATATAACTTTACTTTGACGATTATCCACATAAGGTCATTTTGAATTATCTTTATTTTTATTTAACCTCAACACGAGAAATCTAATATAGGATTTATTATAATGACACAATTAGGGTACATAAAACACATGTTTTGTTATACATTTTATTGGTTGGTGTATTTATAATACAATTAATATAGTATGTATATAATATTAGTTATTTTTAGAAACACTGAGGATGCAAAATAAATCTGTCATTATAGACACAACTATACATTTCATCATTGATTTTTTTAATTTTTGTTTTTAAGATTTGTTAAACACAAACATATTGATTAACCCCAAGAATGTTAATGATCCTTAGTATTTGTTTTTAGCTGCATCTTCAATGCACTTTTCGAAATATTCAAATGGTTCTAAAAAGTTTAGACTAGCATCTGCCCAGTTCACTTCAGTTTTGTCAAACCAAATATACTTGCCTTTCACAGACTGATCAATATCAAGGGCTAAATATACAGGGGTGATACCAGCATCTTCTGCAGACATATCACCTGCCCCTTTTGTCATATTTGTACGAACAAACCCAGGATGAAGGGAATTAATTGAAATATTCTTCCCGGCTTGTTTTTGTTGGATTCTAGTGAGAGCACACAGTGCTACCTTTGAGACTCTATATGCAAGAACAGTGTAAGAAACGAAATCCTCTTCTTTCACTGTTCCGTTCTTTATAGAATCCAAGAACCAGTTAATAAATGCATCGGTGTCTTCTAGGCTTATGTTTTCTTTAGTAAGACGTTGAATCCAATATGAATTTTTTATATTCGTTATATGGCCCCAAGAGCTAGATACGTTTATGACTCGTCCATTTTCCTTCAAAAGTGGAAAGAAGTACTTTTGCATTAATAAAACTCCATAGTAATTGGTGTCAATTACTCTTTTTGCATCTTCATAGTTAATTTTATAAAAATCAGGATCAAGTAGGCCAGCGTTGTTAATCAGAATATCTAGTCCATTGTGTTTCTCTTTGATGTATTGGGCGAAAGCTTTAACACTTTCTTCATTACTCACGTCTAGTTGATGAAATTGGGGATGGAGATTTTCTTTTTCTAAAATTTCTATAGCTTCTTTACCGCGGTTGATGTCTCTTGAAGTTAAGTAAACGACACCAACTCCTCTCTTGCACAATTCTTTAACCGTACCGAAGCCGACACCCTTGTTGGAGCCAGTTACTATGGCAATTTTATCAGCCATGTTTACTGCAGCACATTCAATATTAAAGTGACTTTATTTCAATCTTCATAAGCCGTAGATGATAAAACGCATATCAATATAAGTAATGACAGTTACAGCATTAACGATGTTTATTTTACTGTTATCAAAATGTATGTATATAACGGAAATGTGATTGTTGAACCGTTTTTTTTTGGTGAAGATAATTCATAATTATACACTTATAATACAAAGCAAACAGACGTTTGTTCGTTTGATCGCGTTAATATCGGGATCTAGTGGATCGATTTCGAAAATTCAATCACCGTTAGATTTGTACGTGATTCCTAAGAGCTATAGGATATATATGTACCACGGACAAAGACGGGGCGAACTGGTAGTTCTTGTTGTAAAGTTATTTTGAAGGATATTTAAAGTAACGTTTTTTTATGATAAGCTTGGGCATCAATTCATAACATCAATAATTGTAACTATTTGCGAAAATAAAGGTATATTTATCTTAGCCTTAGTCTGAAATGAAATTTCTATCCGTCTTCATCTCTGTGCAGAGGCATATTTCCGAAACGGCTAATCCAACTTTGATTGGATTGTCTTTAATAGTTGCTGATGTAAGTAAAAAAGGCTGACTGAGTTTAACTATACTAACATTATAAAGCTAAAGAGTTTACTGTTACTGTTTACTGGTCCGATTTGAAAAATTGTTTTAGTATTTGTGGTGGTTTACTGTTTACTGGTCCGATTTGAAAAATTGTTTCAGTATTTGATAGCCCATTTATTAATTAAGGCTACATGCTATATATGTATCACGGATGAAAACGGGGCGGACCGCTAGTTACAGAGTTTAAATTTAAAATCTCCGTCCATCTAGTTATTAAAACTATAACTTCTATACTATTTGATGTGTTTTCTTGTACAGATATGGAACATTGTATATCATATATGGCATTACAACTGGATGAGCTGATTATGATGATGTTGATATAGTGAACTTAAAATCATCAAATGTTTGTATTTATTAGGTAAGGAAATTGAGAAATTAGCATGTTATGTATTCGTCCACTACCTCACAAGTGATAGGACGTATTTTTTATGCAAAATACATTAAATTAAATTCCATGTTCTTTTTCTCGCAGTCGGTTAAAAGTATAAAACGTTGAGTTCTACATCTAAGGTTATTTAAATAACAAATCGCATCAGCTGGAGCAAAGTTTAATCGGGCGTGTTGAATGTAGACAGAGTAATAAAATTTAGAGGCGGATTTTAAGTGCCTCGTTTTTTTTATTTATCTTACCACATTTAATATACATAATATGTCTTGTTAGCTGGAATCTGTGGCTTTACTTGCGTGGTACCCGGTTAAAATGCCTATGTCTTAAAGCAGACTATAATCTGTTTCGGTGCCAAATTTCATGCAGATTTCATCAAGATCCATACATCCATTTATTGATTCACACTTACAAACTTCCACGTTTACAATATAAGTAGGATAGGAAAGATTTTGAATTTACTAGTATTTAGATAGATGCAATTTTTCATTTCAAAAGTATTTTATATGATGCAATATATATTCTATCGCTGGGGGATTCGTAGAAGGTTCAATAGATTGATTACAATTGAATGTAACAGCATTGAGATATCACATACATTTTGATATTTAAATATTTAATTACATTTATTATAGTATTTGATATATAATGAAATAATTACATATGTTAATATTAAAATATGTTTTGCACAATAAGATCCATTGTAAGATATGATATGACCTTATTGATAACATATACCTACTCGGAATTTATTTGTGTTCAATGAATATTTTTCCTAAAATAAATAATAGTTTGAAAAAACTAAAAAACACGCTTTAACAAAAATCATATTTTGCAAATTGAAAAATGGAATAATTTTATCAAATTAGTGTATTGTCATCGGTCCTCAATAAATCTACAAAGTTTGAACGAAATCTGGCCGTTTGAAGTGGGTCAAAATCGCGCCCAAAGAAGTCGGTTACAAACAAACATACAAACAAACATACAAACAAACATACAGGTGAAGCTAATAAAAAGCGTGTAATATAATCAGAAATTAGTGACGTCTGATTTATAGCATTCATAAAGCATTTATAAGAAGCATATAAGACGTTATTCAATAACAGTACAAAAGCAACATAAAATAAACAATTATAATAGATATCTATTGGGAATACAACATTCTATCCACAACAGATAAAACAATAGATACTCGTAAATCAAGATATCAAGCGTTCAAATTATTTTAAAACGTTCTCTGATATTTATTATCTGTGCAGCGCTAACTTCATATCTTACGTCAGGTCAGAGTTACGAACTGTAAATAATATATTTTCTATAATTTCTTTTTATACGAGACTGTTTTAAAATTTATTGAATAGGGATCGCATTCACATTTCAATCGTCGTAACTTGATATTTGAGTGTGGATAAATAACATTCTTGGTTGCCATGGTAGCGCAGATGTTTTTTAATTTTAGTACAGATAACATAATACAAGCTTGTCAAAAAAAAATAAAGACCGTTTCACACGTACTAGATTCTCGCACCGGCTCTTCCCGGATATCAAGATTCCTGTTTTATCCCAAGGCAGTATTTAATGGGGATAAAAAGTATCCAATCACCCAAGTCAGCTCATACCCTGTATATATACTAAATTTCATCAAAATCCGTTCAGTAGTTTCAGCGTGATTGACGGATAAAAATCAAAACAAACGTTCACATTTATAATATTAGTGTGACTATATCAATATATTGTATTAATATACCTACACCGTGTCATAATCTATCTTTTATATGAAAGAAAGTCCTGATACCTACAATAATTGTAACTCAAGAAAGACAAAACCAATTTGGATGAAGTTTTGCACAGAGATAGTTTGAGACCAAAGAAAGGACATACGATACTTTTAATCCCGAAAATCCCACGGTCACAAGAACTATGCGGGGTAAGCGCCGGGGCTGTCTATCTCTCCCTTTCATTACGGCGAAACCGCGGGCGCAAAGCTAGAACATAATATAGTTTACTAGAAACGGACTAGCGGTTAATAGTTCATAGCTAAGAGATTCCTCTCAAATAATTCAACATTATGAAGTCCCGTCGCTAAGGATTACGCGATCGATATACAGCGTCGACATTCTGATAATTAGAGATTCCCTATAAAATTTAAGGATAAAGTAAATATTTTATGCTGACTTTTAAGCCTTTTTATATTATCCTTTTATACTAGTTACAAATAAAATCTTAAATATTATCTACTATAGATTATTTACGATATAAAAGCATGATGTACTTCTATTTCTTGGAAAACTTTGAGTGTTCGTAGCATTCACCCTAAACCTTTGTTCTATTATTTCCTATTTATTGTATGTTGGGAACGGTTCATATGATTCAATAAAAACCTTATAATATACTAGCTTTTGACCGCGGCTTCGCATTCGCTAAATTTGAAGTACTTTTAAAGATGTTATAATACAAACCAAATTCCGTCGTGTAGTTTTAAAGATCTTAGCATATATAGGGACAGACGCGGGAAGCGACATAAAATTATATTTCAACGATACTGCCAATCTATACGCCAATCGCCACTTGAAATTTAATATCTAACAATTACAAACAAATTGTTGGTATGGCCGATGTTAAGGTAACAATTATTCATCAAAGCGTTTGATAATCTTGTAACGTTTGTAAACATCGCGATAAGGGCAAATTGAACGAAGTAACGCTGATCCTGCCCGCGCACGAAATTAAATTCAAACAATTAAAATATAAGGCTTAAAATAGAAAATTAGCTGCTAAACCGAATCACGCGATGCCTTCCGGCAATGCTTTACTTTGAACAATTCGTTGGGAAAGTAGATATAAATTTATTTTGTAATCTAACTCTAAATCCTTGTTCGAGTAATTAAAAAGGGTTTTATAAGTGAGATGGGTCTTAAGCCACTATGTAACAGAGGTAAGTCCGCTGAAGCCATGGCTATTAATAATTGGTGTCAGCGATAAAATCTTGCTGTCCGTGTGTTGAGATTAAACGCTATCTGATTTGTATCATACGACGAAAGTTTAAGTATTGATCATTTTATTTATATAAACGACATTTACATTATTTATGCTTTATCCTACCCCGCAGATATACACATGTCTTACATGATGTTATATAACCTATAGTCTCCCTTAATAAAGGACTATTTAATGCGAAAGTTATTTTTCAATTATAACCAATAAATAGTTCCTGGGATTAGCGCGTTCAAACAAACTCTTCAGCTTTATATTATTATTTATAGATGACGTGTTATTCCTTATATGGGCATAAGTTTAAATCATATTTTGTTATGTTTATTATTAATACTGCGGTACTACTGAGCTGGAGGGTCGGGATGGTTAGCAACCACTACATCCCATGACTAGTTCATTAATGTTTTATATTAGGCGAAAATCGTTAACAGCTAAAATATTATAAGATGTATTTATTTATTTTAACACTTTTATTACACATTAATTATAGGAAGAAGAAAAAAGAAAAAGAAAATATAAACAATAGTTAAAGATAATGTATAATGGGGCGGCCTTATTACTTCTTCGAGGCAACCCCTCAGGTAAAGGATAAATATTAGGTGTAAAAAGTATTAAAATATCATCGTAACAATGTACGTACATATGTTTCGATATTTAATTTATTATATTTACCAGTTTCCTGACATTAGTAGGTATTTTTAGCTGACTGGCAATAGCTTTTTTAATACAAGCCCCATAAATAAATGTGTAATTTATTTCACTATTACAAGCGCCGCTTTGGCTTCTCTCCAGAGCTTAGACCTGACCAATTAACTGATGAGTTAAAACTATTAAACTCTTGAATAAGCAAAACAAAATGCAGACACCTAATTTAAATGGCTTTAATTCGAAGTAAATAGCCCGGTAATAAGTTTCCAAGAAATGCTAATGATTTTAAACTTATTAACAATTTTCTTACTAGTTGGGAAAATCATGTTTTCCTTGTAGTTTACTTCCAGTTCAATACTTGAGTATTTTATTGGTGCTTAAGAAGTAGCTAATTTAGATATTTGTTGTATTTATTTTTATAGATTAAAGTAAATAATAAAGTATAAGGTGATATACCTCTATGGTAAAGTATAAAGTAATATTCGTCCAAACACATGAAATATAATGAGTAAAAGAAATTCGGTTGCTATGGTAACGAGCGCTCCGCGCCCATTTTTTTATATTTTTTTATTTTTTTAACCAATGTTTCCATATACCAAGGAGGTTCTTAATGCAGCTACATTTTTTTTGATTATGTTATTAGATAACTTCGTGGGTTTTCAAGTGACGTGATTAATTTTGTGTTTAATAAGAAATAGTTGTTATTTGATTCGAACTGTAGTGTAGTGTCTGTCTGAAAATATTTGTGGTAAACAATTATTATCAAATAAGTTAAAATTGTCTTAACCTGTATCTATAGTGTGAATATAAACCATTGCTTGCGAGGGTCAATTATGTGATAGTGTAAGAGTTGCTAAGGTATCCTGCAAATGACGTTTAAAACAATCTTTTTCGTTTAGGGTGGTTTCATATAGAGACTTTATTTTACTAATATATATTTGAATTCGTTGGCTTGGGTAGGTAAATATATATCTGTATTAAATAATGCATACATACATATTAAATATGTATTAAGTTGTTATTAAAACATAATTTTAACTTCAATTTACGCAATTTTTATGGACAACGTTCTGCCAAAAATAGCATTATGATACAATTAATTATGAAACCATTAAAATACAATAGCAGCCAACTGCATCCTTTTCGTTTTATACAATAACAAATACTAAAGCCATATTATGAATTACAATATTACGTATATTGAAAATAATTAATAATATTTCAATAAACAAGATTTGAAATCGACTTATAAGCTATTCATGCCTAATATGATATTTGCTAAGATATTTTTTAATTTTATTCTGCACACAGCCTTACAAAGCTTCGCCCTCACGTCCCCGTGAGTTTTGCGACTAAATTGCGAAAAAATTGCCCCAGTAGGTAATAATTATCGTTAAGTGTAAAAATACGTAATTATAAATAACTCTCGTACATAACACCATGTTGGGAATAAGGTATTTTAGGTTTTTACTATATAACTAGACGCTCGTCCCGGCTCCGCCCGGATATCAAAATTCATGTTTTATCCCAAGGGAGCATTTAATCGAGATAAAAATAATCTATCACTCAAGTCAGCTTATACTCTGTCTGCATACCAAATTTCATCAAAATCCGCTCAGTGGTTGTGATTAGTTTATACCCTATACGCTAAGTATTAAATAACAATTCATAGGACAAGATGCAGATACATTATACCATTTTAATTTGAAATTGGATGAGTTAAGTTTTAGTTCTGTATCTGTCTAGCCAGGCGGATATGTAAGATATTACACACGCATAGTAAGTATATGTAGATATAATTTATGATATAAAAATTGATGAATGATGCGATTTCGAATGACGTCTTGTGTTCAATTTTTTTTCTCTTAATTTAAGTTTCTGTTTAAGTGAAATCTAAACACTCTAGTATTTCTTAAAATCGATGTCGGATCGATCCTTTACCGTTTTCAATATATGATACGCATATGGCACAAAGGAAAATTACATACTATTCCACGACTTTAAATATTCAGGTTTTGATATTGACGGTTTGTACGCGGCAGATTGTGCGTGGGACTATTAATTACACATAAAATCATGAGCTATAAACCTCTGGCTTGTATTTGCATAGGTACATGAATATTATATTGCGTGGTCTCTATTAATAATAAATAAATGTGAGTCCGCCAGCTGATGCCAACCTTTGGCCTCTTGCCACTGACGTGTTATGTTGTTATGGTCCCATGTACGATATAATATTTGTAAATCAAAGGTGCAGTTTCAGTGTATACCTCGGTTGAAACAATTGGTTGGGGTCGGTGAAAGTATATTGTGGCGAGTTTATGAGGGGATTTGGAGAGTGAAAATATATTAACTCTAAACGTTCTTGAGTGTTTTTTTGTTAGAATAATTCTCTGTTGGCATTTGATGTTATTTGCACATAATGTTTTGTGACTTTAAGGTTTTATAAAGTGAGAACAAATTGTAGTTACCAATATTTTAAGTATAATTGTTCCTTATTTTAATCATGGAATTTGGTTAACTAGAAAGTGCTTTTAACCGTAGCTATTATTTCCTCAAACTTACTACTATAGTTACAAAAAAAAAAATTACATTTAAGATAAATAGAGAGGACTAGTGTCTGTTGGTATATGTTGTGCAATTATTATTAATGTTTGCAATTTAATATTCTTTTACTTTTTTCATCACTTTATATAAAATACGCCAAAATTTATTATTACATTCTTCATGAGTAGCCGATTCACTAACAATTTTTTTCTTAGTATTTCCTACATTTAGAAATTAAAAACTTTAGAAATTAGTAAAGTGTTCGAAACGTTGGTTTAATAATTTAATGAAAAAATCGCGGTTAATATCGCGTTTCAAATCCGTTAAAAAGTTTTTAATTTCTACATTTTTTTCTTTTTGTAAAGAAAATGTACATGTTAAATATATACTGTGACACTGTGTAAACCACTCAACCGATTTGGATGAAATTTGATACAGGGATAACTTGAGACACGAGATAGGACGTAGGACAGTTTATATTCCGGAAAATCTATAGGGATTATTATTCCCTTTAACTACGCGAGCAAAACTAATAAGTTTAAGTACGAACAGATTATCATAACACCCCTAACCTTCTTATTCAGATATGACAATAATTCTCCAAACTTCGCCCAACTTTAACCAACCGCGAAAAAGCGAAACTGACAGCAAAACGGCAACTTGCAAATGGCAACACTCCCTTCACCCAATTTATGACATTTCGCGCGCAAATGACTCTAGTAGGATGCATTAATTCGCAATTAACGAGCACTTAATAGGTCAGACTCTGTGTTTTACTGGGAAAGGCTGATCAAACATTCAACTATGCTAATTTCCAAGTGACTGTAACGACCGCTGGAATATTAAATTACATTTAAATGCTGCGGAATTATAACTCGTGGAGGATTACAATGGGAATTCATTGTTTTATACGTTAAAAGATTTTCAAGATGAGCACGGAATAAAATTTTGTATTACTGCGATACCGCTCGTGGTTTTAGCGAACTAATCTTTATTATAGTCCCCTATCACGGATTATTGTTTTAACTATAATATGAAGTGTATAAATTACGTTTAAATTAGTAATATTTTATCCTTTATTATTGCATTATTTTTAAGTGTGTTTATTTATTTATTTATATATGTGTGTTATTCGATTATGGGCTAAATAGAATATCATATCAAAAACAATTATAATGCTTTCTATTTTTTTTTATGTCACAGTCGGCAATGGAGCTGGTGGGTCGCCTGATGGTAAGCGATACCACCGCCCATGAACATTTGTAGAGGTGTAAAGTCGACCTTACGCCTCTACAAATGGATTGCCGACTTTAAATTGGGAAGAGATTAAGAAAGAATTGGCGAAAAGGATATGGGCCTCCGGCTCCCCCACTCAGCGAACGAAACACAGCAGAATGCTATTTCACACTGGTCTTCTGTGGGGGTGTGGTACTTCCCCGGTGCGAGCTGGCCATTCGTGCTGAAGCGTTCTCGACTACCACATACAAAGGAATAAAAGGAAAACGGGGATTTTTAAATGGCACGTGTCTACGGGTAATAATGGTGTCTTTAGAAACGGGTTTTCAAGCGGTAGATAACAAATAATCTATCAATTCTCTAATAATACAGCGGAAACATGTGTTACAATTTGAAATATGATTTGTGATAGACTGTTTTTACGAGAGTTATACACGATGCATACAATTAAAAGACACCTCACTATGAATTAACTTCTATGAGCTTATCTAGTAATGAGAGCTTTATCGAGATACTTATGGTTTATTTATTTATTTATTTATTACAGAAACAGTAGTACAAAATAATACAGACCCTGACCTTCGAACTAGTGGTGAACTGTGTCTCGAAGGCCAGTTTTTTCCCAATCTATTATCTTTATAAAAGTTTATAAAAGTGTAAAAGTGTATAAAAGTCTAAGTATGGTGTCTAAAAGAACATTACAAGATGTCTCAAAGAGTCCACTGGTTCCAGTATCCACGTCTATCAGTTATGTAACTAAGCTTGCAATTTTGTTAATATATCGCGTAACCAAGGGAATATATCGTCGAAAATTTCGCACTCCAAATGATAATTCGCATCAGCCTAATCCATCGTAAGGAGCACCTTAATCCAGAACCGTCATTACGCAGACAAGAGGCGCGTCAATTAATTACAACATTTGGGCTCGAACAAACCCTGCCTCTCACTATATAAAGAAAAATCTCCGGCTATAAAATAATAAGGAATTTTTCCCCTTAAATTCAAAAGGATTAAGCCAAAATGAAACGCTTCTTAAGATAACGTTGAAAAGTCGAGCTATTTTATCTGGTAAGGGTTTTGATTTTTTGTTAGAACTTTGCTTATATTTCTAATGCGTTTTAAATAAACTTAATTTTTGGTTAATGTTCACTTCAAACACACATCTCGTATTTGTTTTGTTTGAATCGAGAATTTGTTTACTTAACTTTCTTCCCAGGAACACTAATTATGTAAACAACTTATACAAATTTATTCAAATATTTGATTTGGTTCACATACGGCATAGGACATAGGATATGGATATACGAGCGGCTACGTAAGCCCTTCCAAACAATTTATTATTATAATATTTGTATACTTAGATATTTATACTTCTAACAATTTATAATTATAATATTTGTATACTTAGATATTTATACTTCTAACAATTTATAATTATAATGTTTGTTTACTTAGATATTTAATATGTATTATATTAAAATGATCTCCAGCTCTCGCATTAACAATGTAGATCTGAGATTCAAACACTAAATATTTTAAAGGATGTATAGCGTAGTTTCGTTGCGTATTCAGTTTTACGGCCCTAAGTGCACGTTTGTATCATATGTAAGGCAAAAAGAGTTAAGGTGTGAGATACACTGGGATCTATTTATTTATCATCTAGTTGTTAACGTTTAACCAGGTGAAGAGTTACAACCGCTTTGATCTGGATTGAACTCTGAGTCTAGAAGGACATATCGGAGCACGTACCAATTGGTGTGATTCCATGTTGTCCTTTGGTTTTAAAACGTGAATTCGGTACGTCAGTAACCACTTTGTAGAAAACTAGCGGTCCACCTCGGCTTCGCCTGTCGTACATATATTCCTTTCCTCAATAAATGGGCTATCTAACACTGAATTTTTAAAATCCGACCAGTAGTTACTGAGTTTAGTGCGTTCAAACAAACAAACACTTCAGCTTTATAATATTAGTATACATTATAAAATGTTTGTCAATACATTATCTTATACCTTTAAACGAGCAATTCTTGTATATATATATATATATATATACATATATATATAATTGGAATCTCGGAATCGGCTCCAACGATTTTCATGAAATTTAGTATATAGGGGGTTTCGGGGGCGATAAATCGATCTATATTCGTGCTTTTTTCGTGTTTTTTTTCCTGACATCTATTGGTGAATAATAATACTATTTTGCTTCGTAGATAGCTGGACAACTGAAATAACACATAGGCACTTTTTATACCGATATTCCTACGGGATACGGACTTACGCGGTTTCAACGGCGGGTCACAGCTAGTGTTAATTAATATATGCTCACTGTACTCCCAGATTAAAGCAATGCGAGTGTGGTCGCGGCTGGGCGTTAAGCACAATGTGCGGATTTAAAATTCCATTTCCGAGTACGTGATCGCGCGAGTTTCGCTCCGGATCCACGGATTCCGGAGCCCGCGAAGCGCCGCGTCATTTGTGTAAGCGTTCCTTCGTTATTTGGCGGAAAGAAACCGTGTTTGTAGGACGGAACGAGATGTATGGGAAGCTTTTGGGTTACTTGTGTTGAGGGTGCGGGATTATTATGTTGTGTTGTGACGGTGTCAATAATGTATGAGTAATCTTAATCATTTAGATATATTCTATTGAATTACTTTTGAGTTAAATATAATTCTGTATCGATTGCCACTTCATTGCACATTCTAATATAATCTGTGGTATTTTTAGTACATTTTATCGAAAAACTGTGCATGGGTTTGGGCCTTGTAATAGCATATTTCATTCATATCTAAATGTGTTGGTAATTCCAAACTCTACCTAAAAAAATATATATATTTTGACAATCTCGGAAATCTAGGTAGAAAATTTTACGAATCCTTCTAAAGCATCAAGTTTTACGAGTTAATTCATTCATGAAGGGAAAGGCACATGAGACGATAGCATATTATCATATATTAAACTACATGTATGTCTATAAGGTACCTATAGAAACAAACGAACCCCGTGAGCGCGTGAGTTGTTATTTAATTTATATTATAACACCCTCACTACTTCAGAATGCTTAAAACGTTGCTATTAGAACTAAAAAAGCGTTATATAATTTGTGGTACAAGTATATTGAAAAGTTAATTATTTAATTTTTAGTTTTGCTACGGTTAGGCAAGATACGCAGGGTCGAATCCTGCCTCGTGATCAAAATTTTTCTATTCTTTCAAAATTTCTCAAGTTAATTATTAATATATATTTGAATAAGACTAACAATCATTCTATTCATTTGAAAAAACCCGAGAATTTATATAACTGACTAGACACTTGGCCCTTCTCCGCCCGGATATCAAGATTCCTGTTTTATCCCAAGGCAGCATTTGATCGGAAAAAAGTATCCTATAACCCAAGTAGGCTCATACCCTGTCTATATACCAAATTTCATCAAAATCCGTTCAGTAGTTTCAGCTTGATTGACGAACAAACATCCGTACAAACAAACGTTCCCGTTTATAATATTAGTGTGATTGACTATGGATGGTTTCATTATATTTACTTGTACAATTTGTTAAATGAAGGGTGTTTGTAGCAGATAGCAAGAACGCATGCGATATTAAATCGAAGCACTAAAGAAAAGTAAATAATACAAGTTAGTTCTGAAGTTACAAGATGCAGCGTTGAGGCGATATTATTTTAACTTGTAACTTATAAATGGATTGCTTATCCATTTTTTTCGTCTAACACTTTAGTGGTTGATTTAAAAATAATTATTTGTCTAAAAATACTAAGTCGCCTTCCAATTGTCATACCAGGCACCAGATTTGATAAAAATTGTGAGTCGTTACGGGACGTCTGGCAGATGTGAAACATCGACATTATTTTGTAAAAATAATATGCAGAGAAGAACTTTTTTTGAACTTTAAGATTGAGATAGGAACTAAATACGTCATAATAATAAAATATTACACTGTACACACTACTGCATATAGATTGTATATTATACCATTCTATGTGATGGTAAAATGTGTTTTATGTGCGGCTGTAGATACTTTCACATTAAAAAGAATCATCAAATTTGTTTCACCGTGTTGTAAGCATTTTATATTCTATTAAATAGATGTCACAAACGAACAAAATAAATGCAGTTGAATTAAAGTCTTCGCCCAATTCAAATAGGTTGATAAAATATATTATTATACAGATAGATGATAGATCATATCATAAAATCACTCCATTGTGACATGAAAACGACAAACGAACAAAGTTACGTATTTATAATAATAATTGTAAGAATGTTATGTGTCTGTTTTGATTTATATCTACAACGACCAATTGGCCACATTTGGTAACAAACAACATATTATAAAAATGTTATCATAATTTCATTTACTCTGGATAAATAACAAGAAATGCCTTCAACATGTAATAAAGAGTTAAGTCGAAGCTGTTTGATATTAAATCTTTTCCGTATTCTGTGTATCAAATTATTCAGAGTAGGGCTGCTATAGTCCTCATTTTGTACCAGCCTCTTCAAATACTCTGTGATGAGTCAATACTCTTCACAAAGTATTTGAGGTAGAGTCCTAACAAGACAACTTCTAAACACTCCTTAATCCGGCCCTAATTCCATAATTAGGGCCAGATTAAGGGTTCTTAAGCAGTCTAAATGCCGATCATTCTCAATGCTATAATTTAGACAACTATAGCGGCGTAGAACCAGTTAGAATGAGCTAATTAGAGACATAAGGAAATTATTATGGGAGGGATCATTTCAATAACAATATAATTTTATTAAGTCGTACCGTGTTGGGATGTACTATCTCATATCTTGCTAATCCATTGGTAGTTTAGGGGTCTTTCATAATATTGTTAGGTTTAGAGGCATTCTGTATACAAAAGGATATATGAATAAATCTTTTCTTTGATTAAGATCAGCCTGGGGGATGATTCAAAGAAGATTTTAAAATGGGATCAAGTGACATCAATATTCTATAAATATCAAAATTTTTAGGTCAATCGATTAAACCTTAGTTATCGAGAAAAATACAGTCGAATACGGAACCTCCTTCGTTTTTGGAAACGTCGTTTAAATATTACTGTTTATACTAATATCAGTTATCACAAGGTCATCGTGAAAACTGCTATTACTTGATTGAGGAATGGAGAAAAAGGACGTAAATTTATACCCAAAGTAGTAGATATTCTCCTTGAGTTGGTATTCAATACTTGGTTTTAAGAAATTCCTGTCAGTTATACATCTTATTAAAACTATCATCAACCTGTATGTTGATGGAAACAACAAGAACAAACAGGTTGAAAATTATACATTGCTTGCAACGCTCGGGCACGGTCTCCATGTATAAAAATTCGGACGAAAATAGTTTAAAAATACATAATGATTTTTATCCTGTAATTGGACTGGAAAAGAAATTGCGCGGGCAAAAACCATGTGATTGTCTGTCGTTTCTTTTCCTTTGGAACGAGGACAAGGCCGCGGGCTGAAAGCTAGTGTATATGTAAATTTAATTATCCGAAAAGAAGGTAAAAATATGACAGATTAATGCAAAACTTAATGAAAGCGGTATGACAAACGAAAACACCAGGGGAATCGATCTTAAAGCATTTACACAGCGAAGTCTCAGACTTAATTCTTCACTATAGCAGAGGACTCAAGAGCTATTTAAGTCAATTGTACAGTATCAACGAGAATTAGTCGGATCCGGTGTGAAATGGAAATGAATTGGATTAAGGCTTGAGGCGAAATTGAGGCTCCATCATGCTGATTGGTAGATAGTGATTGGACAAAAGTGGATTGGGAATCGAACTGCTGTTTGAATTACATAATAAGCAGTTTTATCATTTTTGTAACAGTGGATGTTTTAGATGGTTTCTGAATTGGTAGCTTTGGCGAGGTAAAATTTGCGGCTATGTGAATTGTATTGGAGACTTTGAAATAAATGCATAGATAACTAGCCGCTCGTTCCGGCTCTGCCTTGATTATAATATAGCCTACAAAATTAACAGGTAATTAGGCTATCCTTTGGTAAAGATTTTTTTAAATTGGTTCAGTAGAGATTATTACCTACAACAACAAACTTACAAATAACCTTTATAATATTGGAATTAAAATGCTATGATTCGTTTTCTTTTAATATGCAGTATTTAATTTATATATTCATATTTTTAATTAGTAGCATAAAATGTTCTTTCTCAGTGTTCAAACTTACTCCTATATAAATAATAAGTAATTGTAATTAACTGCCATGGAGCCTAAAAAAAATTAATAGTTTATTATCTCATACCCATTACCCACCCATACCAGAAGCATGACCCATGCTCTTTCTCGGAGATATTAAGATATATTGAAAAGAACAACAGTACAGAACACAAAAACTTAAAGAGTACATATATTACCCGCTATAGACATATGGTGAATGTTTGTTTAATTTCATTTGACAATAAAAGCAAGCTTAATAACTCGGGACGTAAAGCAATATCCAACTAAAAGCGTTTCGGGTTTGTACGGGGAGTGGCATTTAAAAAAATATTTTTCCCCGTTTCCCATCTGCCTGGGACAAATTACTCTATCTGTCAGGGATCATGATCATATCGGGAAAAACATGGGTGGAGCTAGGGCTGGCAACAATATTTCGAAGTATAATTTTAGTTTATATTATGTCAGTGTTGTGGGAGACGAACTATATTTAGTGTTCTCATATTATGATTTTATTTATGACAAGCGGTCCGCCCTGGATTCGCAAGTGGTATATATAGCCTTCCTCAATAAATGGGCTGTTTCAAAGTGGACTAGTAGTTAATGAGATTAGTGCGTTCAAACAAACAAACTATTCAGCTTTATAATATTAGTATAGATTTGTTGTTTTTGCTGATAAGACATTGCTATCATTTCCCATTTATAGTCCCATTTATGAAATTAATGAGATTTCTGTATTAGCTTGTATTGGTGCTTTGTAAAATAAAGTAATTTATTGTTATTTCAACGTTATTAGATAAAATCACCAATGAGGTGTTCGAATTCAAATAGTAAATGATGATATAAATATAACATTTGTACAAGTTTCTTTCTAAGAAATAAATCATTTAAAAAGTCGAATAAAATTAGCAGTGGCACCCCTATCGTGAACTTAGTACATGCACCTTATGGTTTGGTGATAAAGTTCACTCTTGGGTTCATTAGGCATGTATTGGATGAGGATTATGCGAGCTGATGAATTATTTTGTTGCGGTCGGGCGCTGTGTTTATTCGGGATGTTTCCATCAATTACGTATCTAACGGTTGTTTCGGTAACGTGGAGAGACCGGTAATAATTCGATATTAGTGTACGTGAGATGTGAGTGAGTGAGCCCTACCCTGAGTGTGTTTAGAGTTATTTAGAGTGTGAAAATATTTTGTTATATTACTAAATGTTAAATTTAGATAAGTCAGGTTTTTAGTTTTTTTTTTACAATATAATATAAAAATATTACACCATGATAAAGTGTTTTGACACTACGTAACAGGAATTTTACGAAAAATAACTTACATGAAATTAACATACTGTATAGGTAATGAAAGCATAATCCTCCTTTTTATATTTCATTATCAATAACGCGAATTCGTGATAAATATATATCTATACATATGAAAATATTATATAAAATGCCATATTGATTACTGAGCAAATCATTCACACAAAGCAAGCAATTTTTATTCCGCCAAAACAAGCTGCATTTACCTCAGAGTTGGATCAAATGTGATTGATGTAAGGCTGATGTCTCGCAGTAATGCTGAGGGAAGATTGATCGGCTCCCGGGAGCTTCACACTTACGAAATATCAGTGAGGACTTTAAGATTATGATTCTAGAATGCGACAGTCGAATAGCATTTCGATGTGGGTATTCGTGAAAAGGTCTTAACGCTTTTAAATACATTCATGGGAGGAAATTTATCTTTTATTGTATTTATTTGTAAAATAAGAGTTACAATTACAAGGAAGTATAAAAATTTTAGCAGTTTTTTGATAAGTAAGCAAATTGGTTTCAAAACACTGACATCATGTTTAATAGATTTAAATCTCTTGTATTATGAATACTCTGCTGTCCTTGACAGACTTGCTATTAAAAATACGGATTTTTTAATATTATTCCCGCTTAAGCATAGGTAGTACTACACAACAACCTATGGTTGTCTTAAATATAATTAACGCAAAGGACTGATCTATCAACGCATAGCCCACTCTATAGGACCGGTCGACTGAAATGTGGTATACAACTATGTTATAGACGTCCGCTAAGTAAGGGTTTGAAAAATTCTACCCTCAATGGTATAAAATAGGGGATTAAAGTTTTTACCACGCAAATTTATTTAAACTGCGCGAAGCTGCGCGTAACAGCTAGTTTAAATATGGTGGTGTATATAAGAATGTATCTCTTTCACATATGTGACCACCAAACGACATATTTCAATAATTGTGTTAAGTATTTTTTATTACAATATTCATCTGTTTCCAGCTCTATAAGGGCAAAGAGTAATACAAAAGATTCTACAAAAACAATTTGGTAAGTCTCTCTTAACTCATCGCAACCTGATAAATTTATTATAGAGTTACACTTGAACTTTTAATTAAGCAATGTCTGCTCTTATAATAATGAAACGTATTCTTTCCAGCGATAGTTATAAAGCAAAATATAAAATGACTATAACAATGGTCTCCAATAATCAATAGTCAATAATCAGTCATCGGTTATCTGTATCATTCTTTAAATTGCTTTTAAAAACGGCCTAGTTTGTGAAGATTTGAAAGCCGAATCGAAGGTTTTATTCTATTCATTGCATAAAAATGCTTATATCTTCAGAAGCAATGCAGATCACTATTATATTTTATCAATTACTAGCGGTCCACCGTGGCTTCGTTCGTGCGATATATCCTATATTATACATATTGATTACTGATGGTGAAATAATTTTTGAAATCGGTTGTTTGGAAATTAAAAATTTTTTAACGGATTTTAAAAAATTTTAACGAATTAACTTTTTAACGGATTAAAAAAAATCAAACACTACAAAATACTATCGGTTCTGTTATTTTTGTGGAAATTTTTTATGATTTTGAATAATTGTGTAACACTAGATTTGAAATAAGATACAGTTTGTTAGATACTTTCTATTGCAGTACTGAAATCTATTATCAACAGTACAATAAGCCAGTAATAATCTAATCATTCCATTAGTTTAAATTAACCTCAGGCGAACCACCAGCTCAGTTGCTCTCTATTTAATGTTTCTTCCTTTCAATTTGTGTACTACATAGAATCTATAACATAAACGTGATATTTATTAAATAATTACGTGCATCTTACAGTATTTTGTGAAACATTTCATTAAAAGGCGACGTGGCCGCATCTTGGCGGTTTGGCCGGCGGTCAACTCATTATATCGCTCGGCGTAAGGAAGTGTGCAGTGACCGGAATGAACCGCTGCCGTTGTCTGTTTCGTTTTGTATTAAGATTTAATTTATATTTGCAAATAAACATCGGTTTGGAAATAGTTTGGTTCTAAATTGAAACTGACGAGGAGGTAATAGGGTATATATGTGCAATATTTATAACTTTTCTACACATATAACTACAGCGTATTTAGTGTAGTAATAAAAATTTTAATTTTTTTGATGACATATATAACAATAAATGTTTAATAATTACACTACTTAGCGTATTATGTTTTGTTATTGTTTCTCAAATAAAAAATTATGAAAATTTTATTAATGTTTCGCTTTCTTTACCTTTCTCCCGCGGTTGCCTGGTATAGATCACTACACAGTGATAAGGCCACCCATTGTACTATATTGTTGTCGTGTAATTGTTTCCATTTGTGTTTCTGTTTGTCATGTACCATAAAGAGTTAAATAAATAAGTATGAATAATGGACCAGAAATTTTAAATCTTATCAATCGATCACTATAATCATCATCGCCTCACATATTTATTTATTCTTCATCGTATACATAAACAATACAAAAAAGATATTTGTATACAATTGGCGTCTATAAGCAATTTCTTCCATGCAACCGGCCATATTACGTACCCGCTGCAGGGGCTCAGGCTTCCTATGCACTGTCGAGCCATTACATCACACTGGCCAAGAGCTGCCAGATGTCACACGTGGAATTTTTGATTCCTTGACATTCAGGTGGCCTCAAAAATACTACTAAACATAAACCCTACATCCATCTAAATACATTAACCTTTGTTATAAGCTGTAATTACGCAAAGAGCGTCCAAGAACATAACTTTCGAGGCTAACTTGACCTAGCGGAGTGTGGCGTAACCTTATTACTGTGTTTAATTCTATTACTACCCGCACCAAGGCTTTGTTAGGCGTAATGGTTATTATGGAAGAATATAGTTTTGTTAATAAATATACGTATTTATTCATATGTAATACAGATAATAAACTAGGAAATAATTAATGAGGCGTTTCAATGTGTTTCAAGATGGGACTTTTTGATAATTAAACTAGCGGACCAGGAAAAGGTTCTGCCAGATCACTCTTATATCTTGGGAGTATCAAATAGTTCACGAGCTTTGATCCTCACTATGTTTAGGATATGTTTGTTACAAGTGAAGGCGCTACGGACTCTTATAAATTTGTTAATGACTGTAAATGTACAAATTAATTGCGTACCCAAGTCTCACAAAGATACGAAATTTGCTAGACTGCACTTAGTTTTTGCTTCAGTAAGCAGTAAGATTACTGATTCAGATGAAAAAAATTAGGTTCAGACAAATATAAGGACAAATATATCCATTACGGGCAGTTGATTTTCGAGATGGTATGTATGTTTGGTGGAAATAAAAGTCGCTTTAAAATACTGTGTCTTTATGTGTGAGGTTGCGGCTCATGTGAAGCTAAATCTATTTTTTTTTATTTCACCATCAGCATTGGACCCACCAGGGTCGCTTATAAATCTACTTTTTACTTACAATAATAAAACTACTTTACACATACTGAGATACGTAGGTATCTACAGATGGTTAATAATTTATTTTTATGGTTTACTAGCCTCCAGGCCGCGGCTTCGCCCGCTTTGTCGAGAACTAAACCCCATCTGTTGCGTAATTTGAAAGATCTAAGCATAGACATACACAAACGGCGGAAAGCGACTTTCTACTATGTAGTGATTTCGTTAACAGAGTTAATTGTGAGGGCGGGGCGTTAACCTATAGTACAACCACCATATTGGGTTCTTCAAGGTCTCGATACTAGGGCGCTAGGTGCGAAACCTGGAGACTTTTTGTGTCATAAGCCAAGCTCCGCTTTGGGTCGTTGCACTGTTGAAATAAAAAAAGCAAACATGCATTATTTTGTTCAAAAATTATTACTACATAAATTCAAGTGAAACTAACGAACGTATATATATTAACACCGATTTCTTCCACACAAGACAAAGATATTTCTAGAACTTTCGTTGGAATATTTAATAGAATATTTAAGGTCCAGCCTAGTAGGCAATACACAATTAGAGAAACAACGGTTTCTTGATAACAGGAACATTCTCGGCCATTTTAATGTAATGAAATCGCAACAAGTTATACGTAAATCTGTGTCTGTGGAGAATTTAATTATAGGATAGTATGGACAAAAATAAATTTTAGTACATTATAAATACCTAATTACGTTTATTATGCCTAGTAATAATATAAATGGGAGTAATACATGTCTCTTTACCTATCTCTTCTTCAGGCTTAAACTACTTATACTAATATCGATGAAAATTGCCACAAAGATAGTTTGAGACCTGTGATATAGGATAGAATTTTTTCAGAAATCCCGCGGATTCGGGAACTACGGAGAGGACTGGCTTCCCGCTAAAACTCTCTCTTAAAATATTAATAACGAAACAGAGGTATAAACAATAATATAAACATGTGCTTTAAAAATAGGTTTGAACATTCTTGTTTACATGTCCTACAAAAAATATAAACATGCTTATTTAAATGGGATCCCTAAAACGTTAATAGAAAAGTAAATATAGTTAGTCTCTGTACACAGCTACTCTATGCCGCAAGGGTCCACATAATTATCAAAGTTAAACAATAAGAAAGCGCAAACTATGCCGGACTAATTCGGGCCGTAGTTTAATGCATTTTGACGTACATCTATCGGTTGTTTTGACACTTTTGCAAGTCACACACACAAACTTCGTCAAGTCTGTCAACTCGACATTGCTCTAGGGTCGAAATTTAATAGAATTCCTGGAGCACTAATTGTTTAGAAAGCCTTCGTAATTAACAGTTTTAATTGCATTTTATATAGTTGTTAACTGTTTGAAAAATATCAGTAATATTAACAATTTTAACCCATATTGTTAATTAACTTAGCTCACTTAGGATTATAAATTTTTTGGTATTTTAATAAAAACTTAACAGATCTTCTTTTTATTTTCATTTTGATTAAATTCGTATTGAAAATGTTTAAAAGAATATAATATTTGTTTATGAGGCGGAATTCAAACCGACGTCTTTCGAGTAGCCAATGCTTAGATCGCTACGAAAAGCCATTAAAAAAGGTTCATCATCAGCCCTTATATGTTCCCACTGCTGGGACACAGGCCTCCTATGAGGGTTCAGGCCATAATCCACCACGCTGGCCAAGTTAAAAAAGGTTAAAAATGCATAACCACGAAACTTCTAATAACTACCACTATTGTAAAATTTCAATAAATACAAATCAGTTCAATTTAGAAATTGATCCAAGACCGGCCGACAAGGCATTGACTCAGAACGCCGCCCAAAATAACGCGATATTTTCATTTATAATACAGGTGAAATTGCTTTTCATTTTGCGCCAGCTATTGTAATGTAAACATTCATTAAATCTTGTATGTAAGTCGGTAATGAAAACATTCAGTTGGTTCCAGTTCGCGCCTGTCACCGCAGTTATAACTTCTCCGTTATAATTGAACTTTGATTAAGACAACAATGAAACGAGGAATGGTTTTGGTTGGGAATATTTGTTTGATGCTTTTTAGGGTTCCGGATCCAAAGGGTAATAATGGGACCCTGCTAAGTCTTCTCTATCTGTCTGACTTGTCACTAGGCTGTATCTAATTATCCGTGACAGTTAGACAGTTGAAATTTGCAGAAATGGTGTATTTCTGTTGCTGCTAAAACAAAAATAACAAAAAATCTAGGCTGAGCAATGGGTTGCATAAGTTGGTTCAATGATCTCTTTTTGCCATTGCTCTTAAGCTATTTTGTACGGATCCTTAGCCCCATATTTATTGGGTATGTTACTTATTTTAAAGGCATATTGATTGAGTGTGATACATTATTTTTTCTGTATATTTGTACCTCCTACTGTCTATAGATTTATGACAATAGATCGCTATGTTTATAGATAGAATTTCCGGTGCCACGTCGTCCAAGACATGTGAATACCTCGTTTTTTGAACCCATAAATATTATACACATTAATTATTATACGACTACATCCGTTTTGGTACGCGCATCGTTTTGAATGTAAACTTAGCTCAGTGTTTTCGGTATCGTTATCGGTATAGATATGCAAATAACCGTTTCCAGTTTTTTGGTTATTAACGAGTGATTGGTACGTGACTCGGTGATTTCGCAAGTCACGCCACGTCAACAGCTTTCGAAGCCAACGTAATTGGGCATTACGTAATTGGCCTCACGTCTGTTCACCGATTTTTCAGCAATAATTGTACATAAAACTTTAAAATGTAAGTGAAATGCGTGTTAATAAAACGCGTGGTAGAAGAAAATTAAGAGTTGTCATACATGTGACATTTTAATATAGCGCCATCTATCGGAATTATAAATTCACAAAAATTCTAATGCGCATCATAATGGCTCTTCCCGTGGGAATGATATTATATGCTGCTCTAAAAAGTTGCTTTTATGACTCCCTAGCCTCCTAAAATATATTTCGAGGCACAAAAACAAACAAAACAAAATTGCTCCATTGCAACGAGAAGAAAGAAAGAAAATAAGAAAAAATACCCAAAACACACACACACACACACACACACACACACACACACACACACACACACACACACACACACACATGCACACACACGATCACTTAAACAATATAGTAAGAATAACATACCGATCTGTGCCACCCGCACGCACGTTAACGTTTAAGATTATGATTTCACAGATACAATGCCCGCATTAGAAAAGCGGAATGTGCCGGCTAAAACTAGTGCCATTGAGTGTAGTACACTACATGTGGGACACCCAGTAAATGAGAATGTGTCCTTTCAGGATAAAATGTAATTGATTTCATTTCACAATTTTTGTTTGAAATTTTTTACTGTTTATACTCAGTATTTTTTTTCGAAGTTCTGAAATGTTTCATCACTCCATTATTTAAAGTTCTGATAATATTTATATATAGCATTTTTTTGTTAAAACTAAACAAATTTCAGACTAATTGTTAGTTAAAATTTTAAGGGGTTACATCTGTGGCACTCCTGTAAATATTTAGACCGACCATATCCTTCTATTAAAAAAAAAAATTGTCTCAATTTGAAAGGTTTCCGTATATGCCTGAATATGTCAATATGCAAATCATAAGTCAGTTGTGGACTTTAGCAAAAACCTTAGAAAAGTCGGCGTGGATGGCGTCAATTTGAAAACTAAAAGTCTATAATTTCTCACACATCACTTGCCACCAAGTTTGCGTTCCTTAATCTCTTATTGACAAAACCATATTGGTTGATGGTAATATATTTTCAAAATTAGCGTTTAAATGGTTGTATAATAAAAGGGTTTGAATACTTTAGGCAGTAATAAACCGATACGTCAATACGCGGTATAATGGGTCGATACGTGGAAGTTTTTTTCGTTGTAAAATTTCGCACACACATATAATATCTCAAAAATAAGATTTTCCAATCAGAAAATTCTGAGTAATATAATTTGTAACATAAACGTTATATCTAATAAGTAGTAACGCAAAATATTTTCATTACAAAGAGATTTATTAGAACGAAACTTACGTATTTTCTTCGGACCTGACCTTGTTCTTCGTCTTAAGACTGATTTAATTAAAAATTGGCTATTTCTGAAAATTGATAGAATTCACATCCGATCATTCGCTGAGTTTAATATAAGTCTTTATTATCTTACACATATTATAAAAGAATGTTGAATTGGTTATGCTACTTATTACTCACGAATGGCTGAAAAGATTTCGGATGGCTTTATCTGAATCAGAGATCAGATTAGACTAGGATCAGGTTGTAACTTCGCCAAATCAACCGTATCAATTACACGGCGCCTCATTTCAGACACTTTGATGAACGATATTTCGTAATTATTTTGTTCTGGGATCCCACGTGTAGTCTAGAAACTCCGAAGTAAAATTGACAATTGAAATCCAAAATGGCCACTTAATGCAGCATTTCATAAGTACATTGACACAAGGAAGAAATTAGACTAAAAGAAAAGAAAAAGAACAGGTACTATCCTACTAATCCTACTTATATTATAAATGCGAAAGTTTGTAAGGATGTGTGTGTGTTTGTTGGTCTTTCACGCAAAAACTACTGAACCAATTGCAATGAAATCTGGTACGTAGATAGCTGGACAACTGGAATAACATATAGGGAATTTTTTATCCCGATATTCGTACGGGATACGGACTTACGCGGGTGAAACCGCGGGGCGTAGCTAGTTTATTATATTGGTCAGATTAGTTTTTCATCTTCGACGTTACAATAATGACATTAGAATAACAAAACCGAAAACAACATGAAATCTCGTCATCTCTTTCCATTTTGAAACAGTAATTTCTCAAATTTATGTAAAATTCAGGCGAGAAGGAGGCATTGTTTCCACTTCGGTTGCTCTCAAATCTATATTTAACTTTTGCTAATTGTATTCACAATCAACAATTTAAATAGACCTATCGCCTATTCCAAAATCACTTCTATGACCCTTGGTTTAGAGCCGTTTGATACATTATGGGGTGTCTAAATAAATTAGTTTGGTAAATTAATCTCTTAAACGCTGTTGTTGTAACTTTTAATACGGTTAATATTTAAGTTCATTAATGGGTTTTTTCTTTGAGATGTCATTCTATTGAATAAACAAATAGCAAATTATTTTAAGTCAGCATTAATGTTTTAACTACTTTTACGATTAGATTAATTTTTGTTAAAAATACATATATTTTATGCATTTTGTACATTTTAATTCGATAACAGGTACATTTTCGTACTCTGTATTTATTAGTTTATTTTTAATAAGTGAAGTTCCGCGTCCACTAGCGGGGCATGGGGCAGATGATATACATCTGTTTCACTGATAGATTTTCTATACAGACTAGTAGATGAAGCAGTCTTCTGTTTCCTGCCAACTGAGATATTTTTTCTTGTCAGTCTCCACCGGGGATCGAAACCAAGACCCTTCGTTTTAGTAAAGATATATACATATTCTATACACATACTCATATACGCCAATTCTCAAGTATTTCAGCTTATATATACAACCATGTAAATAAATTATTGAATATTCATAGTTTAAATTGTAGTGACCTTAAAAAAACATTAATGAACTGGTTAAAAACACTTAACTATGAAAACACTGAAAATCTCCCAGCAACTTCTTGCCATTTATAAATTATATATTTATTTAATATTATTTATTTAAATTCTGTATAGTACCCTCCATAATACATAATTTCCATTACATACATATAATCATACCATCGTAGAGATTTACACTGCTATTTACGTAGGTAACATACATAGGTAGACATGTAGATGTCTTCACTTACATACTCGCACCCTAATTCTAATATACACACATAAACTGACATACGCACACTCACACACACATTTACACACACATACACATTCGTACACTTCACAATTTACTATTAATACCTAGTTATAATCGGTTTATTCAAATTTTTACCAGCTACGGTGTTCCCGAACAATTACGACATTGGGGCCTTCAAGAAAAGAGCGTATATGTCCCTGAAAGGCCGGCAAAGCACTTGTAACTCTAGTGTTGCAAGTGTTTATGGGCGGTGGTGACCATTTAACATCAGGTGGCCCACCTGCTCCTTTGCTTGCCCTGCCATAAAAAAAAAATCACATAGCTAGTTATAATACTTAAGTTAAGGAAGAGCGGGTCCTCCTGACACAGGTTTTTTCTTACTTTACTTACTTACTAGGAGGTCCCAACTACTCCATATTTTGTAAAGTTGGAAATGAAATAAACAGCTATTATTATTATATATACTCATATACAGTCGATTTTTTTAATAATAATTCATTATTAGTTTTAACAGAGAGTGAGTTACTAAATATAAATATATATACAAATAAACAGATAATTATTTTACGACGTAAGATTCATTATTAAAATCCCTGTTGATATTATGAAAGCGATAATATTTAATTATGTTGCGCAAATAAAATGAATACTGTAGCGCAGCGTAGCCTAGAGGTTTTTATTTATTTCAGTTATTTTTATCATCTTATTAATTATATTATCCAGACAGAGCGAGATAGCACATCCAGTAAATTATAATTCATATCAACAAAGATCAATAGCTGTTTACGCAATATAAAGGTCCATACAGATTATCACTACAACCATAATTAGAACAGCTCACCAGCTTAACAAATGACTAACTGGGCCACAAAACCACAGACATCTATAGACTATTTATCCCTTTTTTCAATTGTCTAGGTAATATTTTCGTTCTAAATTCAAATTAGTGCTGTTGGTTTATCGTGTGGCATGTAAATATATTATGGATAAGTTTTTTTTTTTAATTTGTAGAAGCCTTATGCCTCTTAAATTACATTGTCAACTTTAAAGACAAGGGATAAGAAATAGATAAGGCGATGAAAGGAACGGGCTCAGAAAGGTAAGGAAAAAGATATGGGATTCTGGCTACCAGGTTCTATGGGACTACTATTTCACATCGATCTTCTATGGGGGTGTTGTATCTTCCTCAGTGTGAACACTAGCCCAATTCTGACTGAAGCGAACTCGACTCCCACACTTAGAATAGAATTGACATAATTGGATAAGGTAGACTTGGAACAAATTCATCTCTTAAAATCTGCCCATGTAATTAACAAAAAAGTTTCACTTCATTAGTAGTCTAGTTTCCATAATACAAGCACTTATTTGAGAACTGGACAGCTGCGAAACGTCAATAAACATTTATAATTCACTTCATCCATCCCAGAATACTTGTATGGTCTTAACTATTTCGTTCAACATTCCAAAGGAACAGGTAAATGTTACGTCAAAGCTAATGGCGGTCGTAACTCGAGTAGCCCCGCAGTAAACAACATGTAATTACGTGCGGCCAATTATTGCCACATCCGTTTCGCGATCGTTCGCGTTTAGTGGCTCCTTGTTTTGGAACATTCTGGAAACATTTCAAAAACATTCTAGAAAAACGTTATTTTTCTGGTCTGTATTTTTTTTCATAATGTTTGAAGATTGTGGAATATTTTATTGGATATATATACATATAGTTATATAGTTTTTAATTTGTAAAAAATATTTTAAATAATGATCACAAATTAATATATAAAGTGTATATTTACCATATGGACTGTAGATTTTTGTGGTAGTAATGGAATGGAAATATAATGTTTTGTATTAGGTATGAATGTTGTTTACAAGGAAAGATAAATTCAATAGATACACATGATAATTACCATAAGATTTATATTCATCGCTTTTATATAAGAAAAATAATCACTTATTAATAAAAAGTCAATATTTTTACACCTATGAAAAACGTTAAAAACAAAAACGTTAACGAAAAAGTGTTACGTAAATTTCTTTAGAGGTCATGTATTCCATTAAAATTGTTTATTTTATAATATTTACACAATTACATGTTATGTCCAACAAACTTAGCTTTAATTAATTTATTCAAAAACATATTTGGTTGAAATAGCAAACTCAAACTTCAATTTAAAGATCATTAGAAGATCAAAGTAGTGCAGATGATGGCAGACGAAGGACTTCTAAACTTTATGGTAAAACCCACAATATACAGTAAAGTTTGTACGTATAAAATAGCTGTTTGGTTTTAAAACGCAACGTTTACTATTTATATTCTGTAGTAATTGTACCGTGTTGGCAACATTATATTTTATCTGTGCAAGTGTCATTTAATAGTTTTGTTTTATAATAACAAACAGACAATCTCTATTTTCTAATAACATCAGAGGGTATGTTGTTTAACCAGTTAGTTATTTAAAGTGTGTAAGACACACACGCCTGAAAGCAATAAATATCTAATCTAAATCTGTAATATGGACATCTTATCTTACCTTATAATATATAAAAATCCAGTGTCATGATGTATGTTCCCAATGAACTCTTCACCAGCTCAACCGATTTTGATGAAATTTGGCATTTTATGTGTAATTTGCTCCAACTCAAGATATAGGATAGTTTTTATTTCGATAAATTATCCCAATAATTTATAAAGTTAATATTTTAATTATTACTCATTCACGGCAACGCGTGACCGGGTATTCTAGTAGACTATATAAATACCGCGAGTGAAACCGTGGCGGACACCTAATCTTATATATAAAAATCAATAGCTGTTCGTTAGTCTCGCTAAAACTTGAGAATGGCTGGTCTGATTTTTATAATAATGCTTTTGGTGCATTCTGAATAGTCCAGGGAAGGTTTAAAAGGTAAGAATAATACGGAGGCGGGCGAAGCCGCGGGCGGGAAGCTAGTAGTATTATATAGTTAAAACATTGAGGTATGGAATAGAGTATAGATTAAGGTAGAACTAGAAAAATTCCCATAAAGATTAAAATAAAGTATGTACACGCAGATTCATTCCCAATTCATTCTAAAGTAGGAACATGATATATACGTATATGGTAACCTAATTCCCTTTGATACGATTCATTTGTAAATGGAGTGCAAAATTAGTAATTTAGTAGCGACCTTTTAAAAGTATGAAAGGTTTCATTGAATTTAGTTTTTGTTGATTTCTTCCGTTTCATCCGAATGTAATTTATTTAGAACTAGCTGTAACCCGTGGTCGTGTCGTACCCGGGTAGAAAGTTGTCTAAGTGCTAATCCAGGCTATAATCTCTCACCGTACCAAATGTCATATAGATACGATAATCTGTAGTCGCGTGAAAGAGTAACCAACATTCATACATACATCCATCCATACTTACAAACTTTATAGCGTTTATAATAGTAATGATAATTGATAAGAAGATTGGTTTTATTTGTCTTATAAATTACATTATACTTTATAATTATTCATTGCCATATTAAAAGAGAAACCGACTAGTGTCCAAGTGATTTTTTTTTATGTCACAGTCGGCAATGAAGCTTGTGGGACTCCTGATGGTAAGCGCTACCACCGCCCATGAACATAAACAATTATGGATTTCTTTGTGCATTCTGTGGTTAAAGAAATAAACCAGCCGAATAATGTTGAAGCATCACGATGTTACTGCAATGTCATCTGAAATCGGTAGGATAACACCACATTCGATAGTATGTTAGTTAGCACAGTATTCTATGCTAACAACAACAGCTACAATACCAAATATGGTGCTGATTAGAATGATGCTAATTGGTTCTGATGAAGAGGCTGTTATCATAAATGCAATGAAAATTTTTGAGGATATTCATTTGTTTAACGAAATAATTGATTGATGAACAGACGCATGTCCGCCTGCATTAGTATTTAGAAACAAATTCAAATCTAAATCGGTCAAGTTGTTTGGGCGTGAAGAAGAGCCAGACAGACCGAGTTACTTTTGCATATATACAATTAGTGAGGATCGGGTTCTAAATATTGTAGATTGTTTAAAAACAATAAATACAATAATTACTTGAATACTAAGATACCCTTATCTTAAGTACATTCAATAAATTAACAAAACCTATTGTGATGTTCGGAACCAGCTGGGAAATAATTTCCCTACAATTAACATTAAATGGATTCCAAAATTAATTTGCAGACCCTTTTAAGTATCATTCAGTGACACTATCAATTAGCGGAGAGGTATTTGCGTACAAACTGACGGGCTGTGAGTTTGTGTTTCGCAAATATATTGTTTGCGCTTTAAATTGGGCCATTATTAGAAGTGAATTAGCAATAAATTGTGTTGTTATGTTCATGATTAGTTTTTAAACAATAATGGAGGCTGAAATTTTGAAAGAATAGAAAAAATTTGATCACGAGGCGGGATTCGAACCCGCGTTCTTGCCTAACCGTAGCAACGCCTAGCCTGTTTAATCTGGGCCACCCGTGATCCCGCCACAGTAATCGAATTTCTTCTACTCTTTCTCATTTATAAAGCACTAGCAAACCCGGCGAACTCCGTTTCGCCACCAGATGGCTGTATGTGAAAAATGATTTTCACACTTTTCTGTTGAAATTTTTCCTGAATATTCTTTGCTATAAACCTCACGGAGCTCGAGACCTTTCCAACGAATGCAAAACCATGGAAATCGGTTGGTGCGTTCTGGAGTTATAGCGTCAGGAAGGAAAACCCGACTTATTTTTATATAGTAGATTTCAATGCTATAAAAAAAAACTAAAAATTATATAGTGGAGGCTGTTGTATTGATAGCAGGGAACTTAAGTCCCGTGTCTCCTAGTATGGGGCATCTTTCACTGATCTATTTTCTTTATGAAGAAGTAAGTCATCAGCCTTCTGTGTCCTACCAGACAGATTTTCTTTGTGAGTATTGGGAATTGAACCCGGGACCCCTCGGTTCTACGCTCATGCGTTAACCACTTTATCGGTCTTAATGTTTGGCCACTTATATAAATAGTTTAGTGTAATACGGTATTTTAATAACTATAAATAAAAAATAAAATTAACGACTACGTTTCGTAAAGACGTTTCAGACGAGCAACCACAATTTCCACGACATTAATTTTACTCAACTCCCGAGTTTAATTAAAAAAACCTTCCACAGTGGAGAGGGAAGCAATAGAATTTTCCGTTGGTTAAGCAGCCGTATGAATAGGCTTTTTTTAAAGTGTTTCTTTTCATATCGTACAAAACACGCTAACTCCGCCCGTACGCGTTTCCGTATATTAAATTAATTAAAGGTATGATGTGTTCTCTCAATTACCGACCAACTTCAAAGAGAGCAGCGCTTTTGTTCGAATGCTTTGTTAATTTCTGTCAAAAATGGCGCGCAATGATTTTTCATTTCATGTCTGCTTTGATATAAGGGAGCGAATTTCGCGCAAAAACTTCGGATACGTTTCACGAGTTCATTGATCAAGATGAAAGGGACTTCATTGGCGATTAGTGCGATGCAGGAAATGGGTATAGTCATTTTCATAATTTAAAGTTTTTTAGATAAAGTGTTTGTTGTACGACATAATATAAGATATAATATATAAATGTAAGTCTTTCGTTCTACTTACAGCAATATGATTATTATATGTATCATTCCTAGGGAAGGAACAGGTCCTTTTAACACAGGTAGCTAGCCTGAGCCACAATCCACTGCTACAATAATGTAAAACTTATTAAATAAAATTAATGATTTATTTATTTATTAAAAGGTATTAACTGTTTGATTTACAGGCTTTCGTTTCTATGGGGGGAGAGCAAATCCAAGAAATTGTACTTAATTATTAATAGTAGTATAGTAATTGTTTCGAGTGTTTGTGTCCTCTTTGTAATTGTTCTTTTGTATTGGTACAAATAAAGAGTTATCTATCTAACGCAACTATTGACTATGCGGGAAAAGCCACAGGCAGAAAGCTAGTAACGAATAATTAAAGTAATATATAACCATTAATGTTACTGCAAATATAATCAACAGAAACATCATTTAGTAAAATATCACTTGACCCGGCCATCAACATTGGGATAGGTCCATAAAACATAAATCTTCACCTCACGTACCAAACAACGGAGCGGGGACGAAAAATTGGAATCACGATCCGCCCCCAAATTGATTCCTCGGCCTCCTCTGTAACAGTTGCATTAAAATCCTCGAGCACGTCTGTTTTATTGTGGCCCAAAGCAACAATGGCGGGTAAACGTTCTGAGGAAATGTTGAGCTCATTCCATTTTTAAAAAATTGCAAATTCGTAATAGCGTGATTGTACGAACGTTCGACGCATTCTATTTTTGAAAATTTAAAAATTGGAAATGGCGTTCGAAAGGACGTTCGATGTTAGAAAATTGAATTCGTTCGTTTTACATTATGTATTATGTTATTTTTAGCAAACAAATTTACAAACATCCTCAATATTACGTAGCTGAAAATAAAATCTACTTAAAAATTTCCTAAATCTTTAGTGCGGCAGCATTTCACGGAATATATGTAATAATAAAATTGGTCTTATAATAATACTGTAATGTTTTAACAACACACACACAACAGCCATTATTTGTAAGAGAGCTTCTTATACAACAGTCTATAGAAATTATTCCTTTTTTCATAGAAGTATTATCATGTTTTAAATTTAAATATATTAGTACGTTATCATAATTTTATTATTAAACAAAGTGAAATGATCAATCAAACGATTTATTTACGCTAGTTTGCATAAGCTTCCCTGCTTTCTAATACATAAGAAAAAAAGTTTATATACAATTTAACCATGTTGGTGAGGCCAATATTTGTCACAATGACGGAAATAATAACACAATACCTATAAAAACTTATACTCAAACAATAACTATAAAAACTCACACTGTTATGTACGACTTAGTTCGTATTACTTTAAATTTATTTTTAGGAAATTGGGTTTCGAAAGTTAGTAACACAGGAGGAACAAATATTGAGACACAGGAGGAACAAATATTGAGATTTAATTTTTAGTTTTATAGCATTGAAATGCTTTTATAAATGAGAAATTTTTTGAAAGAATAGAAAAAAATATTCTCAAATATTGAGATGTCGGGTGATAAGTCTTCTGTGCATTGTTTTTTTATGTCACAGTCGGCAATACAGCTGGTAGGACGCCTGATAGTAAGCGCTACCACCGCCCATGAATATTTGGAGAGGCATAAGGTCCATTGCAGAGCTTACTCCTCTACAAATGGATTGCCGACTTTTTGGGAAGGAATTAAGAATGGATAGGCGAGAGGAATAAAGAAAATGACTGGGAAGGGTAAGGAAAAGAATATAGGCCTCCGGGCTCCCCCACTCCCGAACGAAACACAGCAGAATGCTATTTCACGCCGGTCTTCTGTGGGTGTTAAAATTATTGCTAAGATAAAAAATGTGTCCTATATAATTTCCAAAAACAATTTCGTTAATACATTATATGTGTAAGAATACGGTTGCTTATATGAAACAGTTATGAGATCATATCGTTATAACTATGCTATTCATGACTAACAAGATATATAGATATTGCTTAATAAAATCCTTCATTAAGCCCCTTAATATATATTTTTATGGCTCATACGATGAGATTATATAATAGCACATGTTTTGACCAACGCTGGGTCGGAGATTAATTCCGAAATTTATATATGTGTTATAATATCCTATTTAGTAATTATTGCTTGAATAAAATCTTGAGTGTGTATTAATAGAATAAGAAATATTTGCATTATACTTGTTCTTATCTTATACCTTTAAACGAGCAATTCTTGTATATATATATATATATATATATATATATATATATATATATATATATATATATATATATATATATATATATATATATATATATATATATATATACATATATCTCGGAATCGGCTCCAACGATTTTCATGAAATTTATTATATAGGGGGTTTCGGGGGCGATAAATCGATCTAGCTATGAATCTTTTTTAGAAAATGTCATATTCGTGTATTATTCGTGTTTTTTTATCCTGACATCTATTGGTGAATAATAATACTATTTTGCTTCGTAGATAGCTGGACAACTGAAATAACACATAGGCACTTTTTATACCGATATTCCTACGGGATACGGACTTACGCGGTTTCAACCGCGGGTCACAGCTAGTTTTTTTTTTATATGTGTTGTGTTATATTATAGAGACTATAAGAGCAAGTGTTATATACGCACACATTTAAACAATAAACGAATCAACGGTCTCGACTGGCTGTGTTGGTACACAGGGCCGCACACACACATGCGTACATATAGCTCAGAAATAATTATATGCGTTTTACTAGTAATTATTTGATTATACTAAAATAATAAATCACTATGAAATGTCTATGCTTTTGGAAAAATATTTCATAAAAAATAAAAACTGACTGCAACTATATAAGGTTTTTAACTGTTAAAGAGTGTTTATAGGTATTTTTGTGATTTTTTCCCATCAAATATGCATTAGGTTTATAACACACTATCAAATTATCATAATATATCCTGAAGAATGTCATACGTTGTTCTTCTTTTAACTCCAGTGGATAGTGATCCTATAAGGTATTATACAACATGCTTTCACATTAAGAGAGTATAAAGGGTATTGGATGTCTTGTGTTTATAGGTCAGATTTGGATAGTAACGGAAAGCATTATGTTTATCGTCCCATAGCACTAAATACTTCATAATTTATTGAGTTTTTCTATATCCAACAGAAAAATTCAAGACCGAATAATCGATTTTAAACAACGTTTTTTTCTAAAAATTAATTTTGTTTTGTTTCATTGCTTTTCGAAAGTTGCTTAAAAATGATAAGGTCACGCATATAACGTAAAAAACATCAAGCTATAATTAAAACTAAACAAACCAGTAGGTATACATTATTTCTTTTCTTTATCACATATTCTTTACTCTACTTCAACCGATGCTTTAAAAACAAACATAATCTTGTGTGTACAATACTTAACCGCATAGCCGTTTACATAGGCCAGTCATTATAATTAAAAACATTAATTTTCAAGTAGGACATGAATTATAAAGGGCAGTACTCATTTTCGGGTTATCTCACGAACCCAACTCGATAAATTGTCCTACAAAAGTCACTTAGGAAGATTTAGATTGAAGCCTGAATTAATGAACCTTTTTCGTCCAAAATGCTAAATACTTGGGTTATAATATCTTTAGGGCTTATCTTGAGTAATTAATAATTATTGTTGGACGAATTGGACGTCCCGGATATTAATGCTACGTTGATAAAGTTAATCCTGGGGTTACGGATGGATTTGGAATGAATAGTTATGTTTTAGTGAAGAACTTTTTGATCTGAACTCTTTAATTAGTGGATTTGAATGTAGAGCTGAGATTAAAGGCAAGGGCATCTTTATAATTATGCCTTTAGGCTAAAATACACATACCTGTTTACGAAACAGACAATTTCGAAATATTGGGTATATTTCGTCTACATACACATGGAAAACATAACTCTACTGTTGCTTACTTAGTACATATTATCCTCCTTATTTCGCAATCGGATACGACACGACTAGCTCTCTAGTGAGGTAAAAGATAAACAATCGTCATAGGATCAGCTTTTTCTTGTCGTGCCTAGGATAAAAGAATTCCTTGTCTCTTCCACAGAACCCATAACGACGTAAAATGATGAATACAGCTTTAAAACGCCTGCAATTAAATCGCAGAACTGTGCCTGGTGCAACTGTATTGTACATATTCGTCAATACAGATTACAGATTACGTGGACGTGAATTCATATCCCGATTACAGGATTACCCGCGTGACGTCATCGCGCCGGGAGTCGACAATTATTTCCCCGGCCTTTTAATTCCGGGGAAAAGTTGAAATAAAATATGGCAGCAATTATTTTAAGGACAGTGAGAAATACTATGGAATTACAAAGAGTCGCTGCTTGGGAAAGGGGTCTGGTAGCGAATTTTGTTTTAATGAACGTTTTTTCAAAATTTTACGTTTCGTTTTTGTATTTTCTTGTTTTTTAAACAATGAATCGTTTATATTATGCACTGTCGATCCATTTACGTTTTAAACCGAGTGTTTAGTATATCTACTGACTTGATTTGATCATTAATTATTTTAAATCAATAAGTTGGTACGTTCGATACTAGAAAAAAAAGAAGAATGGAAAAGGTGAATATAAAAAAGTAATTAATTTATGTGCAATAAAATGGCTGAAAATCAATTTTATGAGAATTTATGATATTTTTATTTGAATGATTTCAGTGAACACAAAATTAAGTTTATTTAGCTTATTATCTATACTAATATTATAAAGCTGAAGAGTTTGATTGTTTGTTTGAACGCACCGCACAAATATCAGGAACTGTTGGTTCAATTTGAAAAATTCTTGCAATGTTAGATAGCCCATTTATTGGAAGGCTATATATGTACCACGGGCGAAGCCGGGACGGACCGCTAGTAATATATAACATAGTTTATAACAAATACATGTAACCAGTATAGAATAATCACAATTAATGATATCTCCAGCAACCATTTTCCATTATAATCAAACGAAATCCATCCATACAAGAAAATATCAACAGCACCATTAATTACCAAAATCTATTCATAACAAATGTATTTACTCTCCAGTCATTCAAGCGCGAAATGAGATCTATTAATCAGGGGCAGACCACATTTATTCCATCCCTAAGAAATTGGCGCGAAAACTGAATTAATGGTGGTTGTCAGAATTCGTTGAGCGTTGTACCTACAAGGGGGACATAGCCTTCATCCCTCACTTTCGCCGACAATGGAGCAATAAAATGTACGAGGCATTAGTCTGAGAGCTATATCGTGGGCCTAACAGGGCATTTTAGGAATTATTCTCCTGCTTATGTTTGAATTACTCCTGCTAAATGATCTTGTACGTAAGAGGTGTGAATGGGATTGGAAAAGTGCTTTTGTATTCAAATCACCTTGTGTAATTCCATTTAAGCTTGAAAACTGTTGGTTTAGTCTCTACTTATCGGATAGCCTATAAACGTTTGTCGCTTCTATTTGCTGATGCACTGGCTCGTTTGGAAAGAGTAAATAAAATATCCAACGGAAATTGACGATAGAGAGAAATATGACAGCAATATCCTTGTTATAATAAAATATATTCTATGACTAGCGGTCCCTCCCGGTTTCGCCGGTACATGTATATAGCCTACAGCTTTCCTCAATAAATAGGCTATATAACACTGAATAAACGTTCAAAATCGGACCTGCACTTTCTGAGATTAGTGCGTTCAAACAATATTTCCTTTGAATCACTTAAAGAGATATGCAATTGAAAGTTTTGTAATCTCGCTTTACGTTGAACGGCTAATAAAAGAAACATAAAAATTAACAACAAATTGGGAGTAACTTAGTTATATTAGATCGATAAACATATTGCAATATCATTGAATACAATTGTACAATTTATAAAACTCTAATCTAATCTAATTAAGACACTATACGTCTCGTAAAAATATATTCCATAATTTAAAAAAAGTTACGTACCTATTTTATAAAATTCCTCTTTCAAATGCAGACCACAAACAAACTCTCACTCCTGAAAATTCAAAAGTATTCCATTCCATATTTGAATTCAATAAAAAATAAAACAGCGGCTCTTGCGTCGAGGATATTCTACGTCTAGGTAACGAGCAGCGCTTTTGTGTTGCCCGTCAATTGTTGATACAGATTATATTATTGATATCTGTTGTGATTGGTTGAATTCCAATAGAGGTGGGATGATGCCTTTTGTGAACAAGAACTGTTGTATAATTATTGCGATGTTGTTATTAGTTAGAGTTTGATGGATTGCGATGTGTGTGTTGTATATAACTAGTTGAATTAATTATACCAAATTAGTATGGAATATTATTTGATATTGTTTGGATAAGGTTAATAATGTCATTATATTAAGGAAAAACACGAAAGATGTACTTAATTAAATATGCTTAAATGGTAAATAAGTGCGTAATGAAAAAGTATGGTAAAAATACAAAATTGGTATGTATTATTTTTTTGTTATAATGGACATGGTAGAAACGGTATATTCGATGTTTTTAATTCATTAAAATAATTTTAATTACAATTAGTGTTTTCGTCCACCGTTACAATAAATAAGTTTAGTAACCTCTTTCAAAACTTATCTAAATATGAAGCTGTGATGATTATTGAAATATTTAACATGGTATATATAAGTGTTTAACTTTTTTGCGCAAGATTCCAAATACATTACACATTTTAATATAAAGTCAAGAACAAAGTCATAACTCAATGTTAGCTTTAACATAAATTATGTCAGACATTTTTACAAGATTTTCACATTATTTTAGCCTAAAAATATTTTGTTCTTAAATGGCTTGCTTCATATTTTGTACTGAAAATATATTAACTTATATTATAGATTTAGACCGTCTCCTTGGTATAGTGGTTAACACGTGAGCGTAGAACTGAGGGGTCTCGGGTTTGAATCCCGGTGGAGACGCACAAAAAAAATGTCTCGGTCTGCCAGGACGCAGAAGGCTGATCACCTACTTGTCCAGATGAATATCATCTACCAAACTACGCGCGAAATGTAGTACGTTTTATTTTAAAAATAAACCAAATTGAGACGGCACTAACTCTTGTATATTAAGTATATGAAAACTAGTTGCGCCGCACGGCTCTACCCGCAAGCGAACCTGGAGGCATAGATATTTCTATACAATATATATTCTAGTACATAAGCTACATCACTACTAAGTATCATAGATATCTGTTCAGACCTTACGCGAAAGAGTAGCAAACATGTATCCATCTTCACAAAATTGTAATATAGCAAGACGATGTTACATACTAGGTGTTCGCCTCGGCTTCGCCGGTGGTACATAACGCCTGTAAATCTATAATGATGCAGCTTTCTAATGGTGAAGGAATCTTCGAAATTGGTCGAGTAGCTTGTGTGAAAACGATACAAACACACAAATAAAAGCTCAAATATATTATTAGTTTAGACCTCATAATATTAGTCTAGTCGTGAATCTCAAGTAAATCCCTTCCCAATCATTAATCTCACACGTTTTAGTTGTTTGTAAAACGATCAGTGGGAACGTCATAACACGCTTGCCATGGGGCAAATTAATGGGGCCTGTCAAATTTCCCCCTGATGGGGCACTTTGTCGCCAGATAAAGGTATTGTAATAAATGCTGAAATTCCAAGAGACATTTATCCTGAGATGAGGCACGGTTATGTATCAATCGTTTAATTTATGGGACAGGGGACTAATGCATGTTATGTTAAATTAAAAAGATACGCTTTTTCCTCGAATAAAAATACTATGGTTAGTATTTTCTTGTGTTTGATTTTACGCGAGTATTATACATTTAGAAATTAAAGAGTTTTTAACGGTTTTTAAACGCGATCAGTTAGATCAGTCTTCCCGTGACCATGACCGCTGTAAAGTGTTCGAAACGTCGGGCTAATAATATAATGAATAAATCGCTTTTAAAATCCGTTGAAAAGTTTTTGTTTATAAATGTATAATACTCGCGTAAAATCAAACACAAGGAAATAAAACAACACTTATTACAATTTAAACACATATTTTATTAGTAGATAAATTATTGAGATATCTATTGCTAATTAAGTTTAAACGGCCCCTTACAAACATTCTTACAGAGCAAAATCAAACGTATCTGATTATCTAGAATATACTCTGCATATGATAATAAGTTTACTTTCTAAATTTTAATAAATGTTATTATAAACAATAGTATGCCCCCACGGCCAAAGCTAACATAAAGTTTAATTAATTTAAAAGTCAAATATTGGTTTTCCATTTAACAATAACAATATCAACAGATAAATAAATATAAATATCCAAAGGGTCTGAACGTTAATTAAAGTAAGGTGCCATTAATTTGCGAAGAGAAAGGCAATTTTGTATGGATTCAATTATTAGTCCGAAATTGTTATTATATCAAAGGTGACTTCCTACTTAGTTTTGTGATTAGATCCTGTAGATTAAAATTTATCGGTGGATCAGCTTGACCGAGATTCGAGACCATTTAATTTTTTTTTATATATATTGTTTATTTTTATCATCATAATTTGACATTTACATATCAAAAATACTTGAATGTCAATGTCATGTTAGATAATGTGTGTACTGTGTATATATGAATTATATTATATTAAACAATTCAATATATTTTATACATTTATCGTTGGTATATGTCTTGTCTGTGTTTCTATGATGAATTAATTAAAAAAAAACTAAGTCTTGTATACTCCTTTATATCTATACTTATCTAAACTAATATCATAAAGCTGAAGAGTTTATTTGTTTTTTTGTTTCAACGCACTGATCTCAGGAACTATTGGTTCGATTTGAAAAATTATATCAGTGTTAGATAGCCCATTTATAGAGGAAGGCTATAGGCTATATATGTACCACGGGCGAAGCCGGGGCGGACCGCTAGTATAATATAAACCTGTAGGGTTTGTTTGATCGCTCTTATCTAATATCTACTGGACATGTTTGATAAATTCATCTTTGGATATAATATACGTGTTCCTTATGACTAAAATGTACCATGGGTAGGTATGAGAAGTCGGGGTGGATCGCTAATTTATATGATATCGTATTCCACACATGTCATCTACGAGTGGAAACTAACCAATATTCCCATAATCAAGATAAGTCTAGAAACTGAATCATGCTAATAATTTTTTTCTCTCACTTATTCGCAGCGAGAAATTTACATCGCGTCTGGCGTCTTCGTATTTAATTTGTTCATCTCAAGGAGCTTGCCTATTTGAATTTTAAATAGCAGAAATTAAGTGAGAGCCCTCAACCGGCTGGATAGTTCGCTAACACTCGACACTGGTTATCCTTCTTGGCTTCTTATTTATTATTCATTGTTTGTTGGGTAATCAACAGGAACAAGCTTGTTTAATGGAGCACGCGTTTGGTAATGTGGAAGTTCTGGATGTTGCAAAATTGCTCGACTGATTTGTGTTGAAACATTGTTTTACCTTTAAAGTGCAGATAGCTTTTGATATTAGATTTATATTAGAATAAAACCAATTAGATAAGGAAGAGAAGAGGCAAACATGGCTGTCCATGAAACATTTTTCCGCGTGTCTTGTTTGCAGCAAAACGGACTCACACCTTCTCGGACTCATTTTTTGCCCATAGAATCTCCGCCCTCCCACTTCCCGACCTCAGTTTGACGATAATTTATTCTTCCTTATTCCTTTTTTCTTTTCTGTTGCTTTCATTCTGTTATTATTTTTTGTGCTTTTTACAATTTCCAACGCTATCCGCACTAATCTATTTATTATGTTATTATAGGTGTAACAAAACTTCTAGTACTATAACGGATCCAATTCACTGAATTAATTTTATACATTATAGTTATAACTTCTATTCATTTTTACTCAATAAGCTAACATAAAAGCACTATGAACAGCATTCCCGATGAAATAGACGTTAATGACGATATCACGTCTATTAAAACAGTTTTTACACCAACACCAGAAGTATTGATTTTTTTGTGTCACTTATTGCCGAATCAATCATTAGAATTTGAAGAAAACATCTTTCTTAAATTATACAGTAGAAATAAGATGAAATCGGTCGTCCATAAATACGCTAAAGAAATGTTTCCCAAACGAATTAAATGTAACGAAGAGAGCTTATTAGGGGCTGGATTCTTTTCAAAACATTCCCAAGTGCTTAGGACAAAACTCAATATGAATGAAACGTTTTAAATAAAAAAAGTATAAGGAAAATAAATCACTTCGGGAAGTTATTCCGCACCATCGGAGGTGAGAGGGAACTTTTATCGCTCCTCCGTTCAAATTAGTTCTTTTTTCCAGAAGTTTTGAAGTATGGATTTCAATATTGAATTTCTACAATGTCGCGACTGGAGCAATGTGGATGTAGTTCCGAATTTATAAGGAAAGTTTGGGGGAGGTAAGACGACTTTACAATTGCGTTAAGTCCGCTGGCATTTAAAGAAAGCCGGATTGTTACTGGTGATTTTGCTTCTTATTAAATCAGTTATGCTGTACGTTGGTTAGGGATTTTTAATTATAACTTCCAGAGCAGATAAGCAAGGAAAAGAATTAGTGTAATTACAATCAATTTAAGACAGACAATCTTTATGTATTAAAATCAGATCCGCCCCGATTTCATCCATGGTCCTTATGTAGCCTATAGAAATCAAGGGATCACGTTACAATGGTGGTAGTGAATTCTGTGGTTTCGCAGATAACTTCGTTCAAACAGACAATGTTTAGCTTTGTTTCATTAAATATAGACATATAGATAACTAGCTGCGCCCCGCGGTTTCCCCAACATAAGTCCGTATCCCGTAGGAATATCGGGATAAAAAGTTGCCTATATGTTATTCCAGTTGTCCAGCTACCAGACCAATACCAAATTTCATTGTAAACTTTCGCATTTATAATATTAGTAGGATTGCAGTATTTTCATTGCATTATGATTGCAAAGGAGTTGAAAGTGTACCGTGTAATTGGTTTATCAAGGATTACTGAAAATAATTGGATACATTTTTCACGATTGAATATTTATTTTATTCTGAGCGCGAGTGAAATAAAAGTGCAGGAACATGGATCCGTACTTTATACAGTTAATTAATCCTGTGGTTTGCGTGGAATTTATACTCAAATAGCTTTGCTCGCGACTTCGTTTGTGGAAGTCTTTCAGAATTAGAAACTGATGATGTATGACTGTGATGTGATAATGATGATGTGTTGATAATATACGAGATGGAATAAATTCTAGGATTATTTTGAATAACGGTTTAAAACACGGTATCCTAACAAAAAACCTGTACGTTTTTATTCTGCTACTGTGTTTTTTAAATAATACAATAATATATAATGATATATTGCAATGGCAGTAACACGCACCAAGTAGGTAGTATCGAAATATATTAGAATTTCTGGATTATGTAAATCGAAGAGCGCTTTCATGAAAAACCGATACTCATACTCTGGAGATCTCATAAAAAGATCGTATTCTGAATCGGTTATATCGATAAATAAATGGTAATAAAATTTACCTATATATTTACGTTCTTTTATATATTGTGTTTCATATAAGCTAAATAACTAGGCCCTTTTACCACGCATTTTATTGGGTACTTCATTTGTACGTTTGTATGTAGCCGACTCTTTTAGACTCTATTTTAACCCACTTTTACGTGACAGATTTAATTCAAACTTTGTACACTTCTCAAGGATCGGTGACGATACAATATTTCATAAGTTTATCTTATTTATCAGCTGAATCATAGGATCTGGGGCTAGATGAATTCTTTACGTTTACTTTATATAAGAATAATGGAGACAATTTAGTTGATTCTATCATTAGAGCGTGTTTTTACAAGTACGATACAAGTACGATTTCAATTTATTTCAAGCCGTTTTGTACCTTATATCTTATAGCAATATCATATTGGGAAGAATCAAAATTTCGGTCAAACTGGTTTCAATATTTTTGCTATTGCTAGCCTTCCTCCCGTGGCTTCGCTCGAGTATACAAATTACTAACATTATCAAGGCATTAATCCATTGAGATATGAAAAAAAGACAAACAAAAAACATGATAATTTTACGTCATATTTTTGGATCTAATTTTATAATCTTCCAACATTACACCCGAGGCATACTCTTATAATCCGACAAATTTAGTCCCTATTTAATTTGCCCCTAATTTATGTTAGTTCGTTGGTATTTGACTTTATAAAGAAAATTACGTTGATAAATTGAAATTTTAAGGTCACTCAAACTATAATATAATGTCATTTTGTTTAAAAATTTACTGCTGAGTGATATAATAAATTTACACAATAAATTCCTATTTTTTGGTCAAAACGGGCCGGTACCAAGCCGGTGGTTTGTCTGATGGTAAGTAATCACCACACATTTGCAGAAATCTCTGCAAATGCCTTGCTTGTTTTTATAGAATAAGGAAAGTACAGACGACGGGAATAAAGGTATGATAAAGAAAAGCTATTTTTAAATATCATCAAATTACATCATACTTCAATACAAACTACAAACGTAGAGAGAACAAAGAGAATTCACGAAACAACTAAGAGACTACGCTACTACGTAATATTTGGTTCGTTAAGAAGTTCATAAGACCAACATTTGAAATTTAAGATCCGTACGGACGCCTCGGGATGCTCATTTGAAATCTAGACTGTGTACATACAATATATAGATGTTTTCAACCAACTTAAATAATAAGGTGGTCCATTCGACTATTTGTTTAGCTTTCCTAACCTGTGAACTTTCGGCTTAGATAATTCTTTTTATATTTGAAAGCTGATCGCGTGTAGTCCCATTTCTATTTGATTTAGTTCGGACAATTTGAAAGAGGTTTAGTTTTTTGTTAAAAATAGTTAAAGAGATATATTATAACCGTAACCGAACAGTTCTTTTATCGAAAATTAACCAACGTATAATTTGTATAATAACAAACACACACCCCTTAAAGTTGTTATAACCGGGCATAATTTCCGCTTTTTGATCTTACAAGTAATATACGAGAGGAAAAATAATAACGTTCAAATGTAGAAAAGATCTTAGAAGCGGGGATATAACTCCAGCACAATTAGACGATTATTCCTCCTATCTACCTCAAGATTCCTGATATGGTCCAAGGGATAAGACTTGGTAAAATTTAAAATTAAAATGCGTCAATATAAATTCTAGAAAAAAAAATAAAGATGAATATAGATATTGTAGAAGATTTTTTTAACATCTAGTGTGTTCTGTACTAGTGGTCTGCACTGGCTTCTCCCGTAGTATGTTTTAAGCTCTCAGGGACCATGTGCATATTAAAAGGTGAATGAGTTTTTAAAATCGGTCCAGTAGTTTTTGAAATTAGCTCGTTCAAACAAATTAACATACTCTTTATATTTTTAGTGTGGTCTATAGATAACTAACTTAATAAGAACTTTAATAAAGAAGTAGTTAATAAACTTTGATTTAAATTTAGAATTTTGTATAACATTTGAAAGCTTTGGTATATAATAGAAAAAGAAAATAAATTAAAAGAATGTTGGGTTCATAAAAACATTACGAGAGATATATGTATGATGTATAATGCTTTTTTTACTGTTGTTAATAATGTCCTTTTTGAAAAGAACTGTCATTTATTTACAAAATTCAAACGAAATCCATCGAAGAAAGTGTAATCAAAGGACTATGGAGGTTACAAAGTTCAAGTAGGATTAAGTCCGTGGCTTGGGCATGCCGGCCGAGCGATAACACCGAAGCCTCCACTGTAAGCCGCCCTTGCGTATAATTGACTCTTCCCTGTCATTGCGCCCTACAGCCTGATGTAGAAGCCTTCATATTACGAATATTTAGGCCCGCCGATAATTTGATAATTTCATTTGGAAATTGAGTTCTGCTGCGAACGCGTAAGTGACGGAATGTGCTAACGTTACCTCTTAATGGATCCTTTTAGGTAACGTAGTTCTCCTTATAACGTTATTTTAATAAAGATTGTAGAAGTTATTTTCGAATTTAATAAGAAGAGTATGGATCCTTTATTGCAAAGGCAAGAGTATATAAATGATCAATACTGTTATCATTATTTTCAGAGAGTGTTATGTAATATTTTTTAAACAATAATGTATAACTTTTGAAAATAGATTAAAATAAAGATATAAGATAAGAAATTACATCGGTATTTAAAATAATAAGATTATTATATGATGAAAAGATTTATTTTACGATGGTAGCGGTGCATGACTCTAAGAAATTTTGAAGTTGGTTAAGAACTATACTGTATCACATAATGTTTATGATGAAATTTGGAAAATGGTTAAGAACTATGATACTGTATACATAGTGTTGATGTAATTACTACATTATAACTACAGATATAATATACAGTTTATAATTTTTCATAATTTTTATTAGCTTTGAAATAAACAATATGGTATTTAAGTACAAAATTCTAAAATTAACTTTATTTATTTTCAATCGAAAAAATAAATTGAAGCGCGTTTATATAATTCAAGTGATAGAATGGAATTTCGTGCAGACTGTGGTAGTGTTGTGATAAAGTGTTTGATCCCGTTTGGGATCACCTAGGATCAGTGTGAGACGCTGAGTTGCCAATGAAGCGAGAAACTGGAGCTTACTGCAGTTACATCTGTGTTATACCTACCCATCGCTTACTACCGTGTTAACTGCAGATCAGATTTTTGTGTTTAGCTCCTGTAGCCATTGCTCATGTACAATTTATAGGGGATGCACTGTATTTTATAATGCTACACTCAAACAAAGCATTTATTTATTCGATTAGACTCCTAAAAATCTTGCATCGACATAGACTTTTACCATATACCATCGGATCGGACAGCAGTTTCTACAGAGAAGAGCAAGCAATAAACTCTGTAGTTGCTCTTTTAAAATCATAACGAAGTGTTTTGAGGTTCTTAGGTGATATTGTATGTTTTCTTCTACCATATATTCATTAAATAGTAGGTACTCTGAACTGAAACATTTTAAATATAGGTTTAAATTTCGCACTAGTAAAAACTTTAATGCTAATTAGGTAAATACAAATCCATACTAACATTATAAAGTCTGTCTGTTTGTATATTCTGCGTGCTAAACATATCAACCGATTTGTATCATATTAGATACATAAGAATATAAGCATATAAGCAGAAGCGTTAAAAAAGTATCAGATATATTTTATATGCCTTTGTTCTATACATTGTAAGAGTTTAATTACAATGTTCTAGAACCGTTTAGAAAATATCGAAATCTTTAATATTAAATCATTATTAGTACAAACTTACGCAAACAATTCGCCGAAAACAACTAATAAATAAAAGCAATAATAACACGAAATATGGTCAAATATTATCGAGAAGTATGTTGTAATCCTGTTCATTGTTAGAGGATGTATTGTAGGAGACAGCTTGATGGATAGCCTCTTGTCTTTTGTTATGGTCGTAAGATCCACCTGGCAGGATTGCTGGTCATTATGATAAATAAAAATTATGGGGAATTGTCTTGCGGTTTTCTTGTGGCTCTTATTCAAAGCATATTCTGACTGAAGGACTTTTGTGTGAAATTTTGAATATTTAATTGCTATATCAATAAATAAATGTAATAATAAAATTGTATTAATTTAATAAAAGTGAGTAGATTTATGGTTACGGAGTTGTCATCGTTTACCATCAGGCGAACCAATAGCTCAGTTGCCTCCTACGTGAAAAAAAAAAAAATAAAATATTTAACATCGGGTGTTAATATAATGCGAATTGCTAACGTTTTCTATGACGAAAATTTGGTAAAAAATTAATCGTTTGTACCTAAATTTTATCTAAGCCATGTAATATTTATCCAACTGAATTTGCCCTCAGAAATCTACGTTTCCATTTTGTTTGATAATTTTAATCGGAATTTCGGTAAAATATTTGAGTTCCATTTGAACCAGTGTGCGAAGACAAATGAATGTAATGTATCCTTTGAACTTTGGCATATAACTTTAACAACTGTTCTATGAAAACTTGTTCTTTGTCACGACAAAGCGTTCTTCTACCATTCGGTTTATGTACGTAAAATAGAATACATAATTCCAATTATATCATCGCTGGAATTTGTTTGATCAAGAACAACCAGCTGTATTCTTATTTTCAGAACTTCGTCATTACGTCTTAGAATTCGTCTTCGTTCTAACATTTGACATTGGTTCTATATATTGTTTGAATTCAGACTATACTTAAACAAAAAAACTAATGTTTTTGAGTCTAATTCTTAAATGATAACGATATTTTTACAAGCGTAAAAAGGAAATTCCCGTGGAAATTAGATGTTTTGCTATGGTAAAAAAGTAGCTAATGACCACTTTCTAACCAATCCAGAATTAAAATCATGTCACAGAATCGCATTGTTACGGCGTGAAAATTGAAATATAAACAAACAAATACACATCAATAAGGATTGTATTGTAATAAATTATTTAACAGGTGAGCTATGTAAGTATAACACAATACAATGAAGATGTTAAAATTCTCTGAAAATAACGATAACCAGATAAATTATTTAATTATTAAAAGTCACAATATTTTTGGACAACCATAAAAACATGGGTATAACTAATATACATAAAGATATCCCATGTTAGATCCTCTGTGAAGACGTAGAAGCCTCAGAAAGGCAGTAGGCTGATTACCTACTTGTTCATAACGCTAATGCCATTAATTGTGAATTGCTTGCTTGGATTTTACCTCATCCAATTGCTTGTCTTTAAAATTAAATATTGAAAAAACTAGAAAATAAAAATAGAAACTATAGAAAATATCTATTCCAGACAAAAAGCAGACAAAATAAATAATAACAAAGAATTAATAAAGTAACTGTACAATTAAATAAGAACATAATTATTATGAGAAATGAAAACGTGTGCGTATATATAAGATAGAATTATAAATCACTTAGCATGTGCTATTCCAGGACACGATTTATTATGTTATATATGTATTACAAGCTGTCCGCCCCGACTTCGCTCGTGGTACATACACAGCCTATGTAACTTTGCAGCTTTCTAATGGTGAAAGAAATTTTGAATTCCGTCCAGTGGTATTTCCGTGAAAACGTTACAAACATACAAAAATACAGAAATACAATAATACAGAGCTCTCCTCTTTATGACATACGTGCAGATATTTATTGAATTAAGTTTCTATATTTTATCTATATATCTCTTTCACGTATGGATTATATCAGCTATGTGTTAAATTTGATATAGAGATTTATTATATTATTATTTATTTGTTAATCCGCTAATGTTCTAGAAATGAGGTGAATAATAAATTAAATTTTTAGGGCCTAATAATAAATACAAAAAAACGCTTTTATTGATAGAAAATTTTCTTCGTAGAGTATACGTTAGTAAATGATTATTTAATCCTGGCGAATCTTTCATGATAGTAATATAAACTCATGGCATTATTGTATTGCCATCGATCCCTGATAAGTTCACTAATTTTGAATGAAATATGTCCGCTTACATCTTAAAATCAAGTCTAAAGTCGATTTAATTCAAATATACGAGTTAAGTAAATAAAAGCTTGTTAAAAGGGGGCTCAATTTCCAGTCATTGCTCTATGGTTTTCTTATTGTGTTGTTAATAAGTGTAAATTCTTTAATATTATTTAAAAACTGTAATCATAGTTGATTTAATTTACAAATTATTATATAATTAATGTAATTGGTGACGAATTGATTTTAAAGTAAACATATATGACATTAACCTATTGATTATTTGTATATGTAGACTTTGATTAGTTTTTAAGCACCATCACACAAATGTTATAAATATAGCCCTCGCCCGTTACGAAAGCATAAGAATATTATCCTCGGAAAAATAATTTTAATTACTTTTAAACCAGTGCAATTTTTTTTTTGCAAATTATCAAATAACATATTTAAAATTTGGAACCAAATTGATATTTCTCAGTATTGTGTTATATGTGTATGTTTGTTTGTGGTTACGTATGAAGCGGGTGTATTACGTAAACCCGGCACGAAACTCTCTGATTTAAATTCGGTCGGCGAACTATGAAAGAGCTACGGACTGAATATCTTGGGACATGAATTTAGTGTTAAGTAATGTTAGGTTTTGTTGCAATTATTCAGGACTAGCTGTTCGCCCCGGATCCGCTCCGGTTAGCTGAAAGGTTGTCTTTTAGATTTCAAAATAAAGCGTAATTACTCCACAGGTCCCATTTACTTTATTCTTTAAATTTATTAAATAGTGGCTGTGCAAGACAAAATACTATATTTTCTCTCTTTTCTTTTTTTAAAGAGTTCTGTTTTCCGATGTGAAGTAGGTATACTATTATATTTATTTCACTTCATCTTAATTTTTTGAACGCGAAAACTAACACACGTAGATACGGCCATGTTGCTTGCGCAACGGAAACTGCAGCTTATAATATGAATCTAATATCGGTCTATCGCTATATGAAATATTGCCAAAATCTGCTGAGTGGTTTAAACGTGATTGACGCATATACAAACAGAAATAATCATGGTTTTGGGGTCTATAAAATGTACATATTGCATAACAATTACTGTTTTAAAAATGAGTGAGCTCATTTTAATTACTTGTTAGAAGCAGACTATTATTTCTCACATAAGTAACATTTAAAACTGCAAAAAAAAACGTTTTGTCTATAACTGAGACAGTTTAAGTATATTCTAGGAAAAAAACTCTATACGCGCCTGGAACATTCTGTAATCACGACCTCAGACAGAGCTAGGAAGTTGACATGTAATAAAAATCAAATAAATCCAACAGTTGTCGTTTTACACAACAGTAAAGCGTAGATTAACTAAGTAAAGCGACAAGGTTTTACGATGCGTCGCAAACAACGTGTGTCTTGTTTACATTTATTGCTTCATTTTACAACCTTATGGGACTACGCTGTGCCTATATCGGAAGTTATGCGTGGTGTATTCATTAATTGCGAATATTATTTAGCGTTAATTACTTGTTTTGTGATTCCTATAAGTTATTGAACTACTTCAATTGATTTTACGACTTAATTTTTTCATGTAACTAGCTTTCAGCCCGCGGTTCTACTTGCGTAGAAGGATAAGATGAGGATAAGTATCGATGAATTCCCGTTTCCATGAGATTTCTGGAAAATAACTATCCTGTGCTTTCTCGGATCTCCAACTAGATCTGTGTCTTCATTCAAATCTTCAGTGGTTTAGGCGTGAAGCAGAGACAGTCAGACATAGAACTATCGCATATATGAGTAGGGATAGCATATAAAAGAGGAATGTTACAGGTCCAATTTGATAAGAATATTGAAAGCGAAACTTCAGCTTTATTGTATCCCGGAGAGCCCTAATTTAATATGGCCCGCGATTTGTTTACAAAGGAGAAAAATTTATTCATGAAATTTGTTTTCCTAGAGGCCGGCATGCCATACAAATAGAGCCCACAAATAAGTTACCTAACTTTTATTCCTTTGCGCAAATGCTTCACGTGGTTATTTCGGCCATCCATGTGGAAACGATTCCCTTCATTTGTTCAATATAGGTTTGTTCTTACCTCGGAGAGTTATGTGAAACTGTCACCTTAGTGTGCAATTTGAAACTTTATAAACAAAACGGTATTATTTTATTCTTTATACACTGCTGCAAGCAGCTTCGCACGCGAGGTTAAAAATAGTACACATTTCATACCTTATTTATGCCATTGAGGGTAGAATGAATTAAAATCCCTTATTGCCTAGATTTTTGAGGCTGTCTGCTTGATTTAAGCCTGATGTTGAGTAGCTTGGGCTGTGTGGAAAATCTTTTATTTCGGTATTCTTTCTATTCATGTATAAAGGTATGATTTCATTTGAATCAAATTTTACTCTAACATTATTTAGAGTATCAATGTAAATTTTAATTTATATTATTTCACTTAAACCACGAAAAATATTTAAAATTTGTAACAAACTAGTTGTTTACCATGGTTTCAGTCATATTCCCACACGTTCCTCCATAACGCGTTCAAACATACAAACTCTAAACTCTTCAGCTTTCCATTAGTATTTATATAAAATTTAAAACATTGAAACATCTGTGAAAAATTCGTACTAATAGTTCAACAAATTTCATAATCACGAAAGGCTCAAATGTTTCTCAAATGCCTTAAATTCCGGTTACTAACCCACATATTAAAAATGTAAGGTGAAGGCCATTAATTAATCTGATATTATATAAAACGTCTGCCTTTATGTGTAACAGGGACAAAGGCTTCGGCGCAAAGGGGTGACCGCAAATTTGCTTTAATCTTAATTAATGGAGCGACATCAGTTATACACTACGTTTATATAGTATGATACGATTTGGATATATAATGAAAAGTGCCTATTGTCTTTTACGCAATGTGGTTGATGGCAGACAAACTTTGAATTTAAATTACACTGGTGGATTTTCTTTAAGTGCTTCCCGTGTCCCCTAATCCCCCCATAGGGATATGGGGCAATTGATATTTTGTTTGTGTCATAGATCGATTTTATTTATAGGCAAGTAGGCGATCAGCATTCTGCCCTGCCAGACCGAGACTTTTTTTTTTGTGAATCGGGAATCGAATCCATGACTTCTCGGATGTATACTCACACGTTAACCACTGGACCAAGGAGGCGGTTTCGAAACACGACTTTGACCCACTTTAAATGGACAGATTTAATTCAAACTTTGTACACTTCAATCAAGGATTGGTGACAATAATATATCGTATAAACTTACGTATGATTTCATAATAGGGATGTCCATAAGGCATATTAGGATAGCCATATGGCTCCTCCTAACGTTTAATCTATATAAGAGCAAGTAAAACAATTAAGTTGATTTTATTATCAAAATTAAATCTATTGTTAGATTTGGTTAAACCCATAATACAATAAATTCAAATAAGCAAAACTAAACCTAAAGTATAATGAAGCAGCTACGATAATCATCCTAATAGTTCTATGTAAATAAGTCTTGAAAAGGCATGGCGAAGCGTCTTTATCATCACACTCCAACTCAAGCATTCTTAAACGATAAGCCAACATCGACTCGAAGAAAAGGAAAAAATTTCGTTTCATTTCGTATCAAGGGAAATTTATGAAAGACTTTATATTACTTTCCTTGAATAGAAATACTATGTGAAAAACGAGCTCATTTTGTAAATCGTGCTTGTTTTGTCTGACTTTCGCGAAGACAGGGCGAAATTTTGTATGAAAATGTTTAAGATATTACAGTTAGGTACTGGGCAAGTTTTCCTTAAAGGTTAATAGGAATGATTATTTATCACAAGGGCGGAAAGATTAACAAGGAGATGTTTTCAGGGCTAACTGAATTTATCTTTTGTAATATTGAAGTAAATATCGCTGTGAAGAGGAAATTATGTTTTTCGAATTTATTTGATATAAAATACCCTCGGATCATCTTCATACTGTTTCTATGTATCGGTTTTCATATATGAATCCGTTTCTATGTTTTATAATCTGTGGTTTATTGTAGATTGTTTAAAATAAAAAAAAAAACCTTAGAAGTTGAAGGAAACTCGTCATTTTTAACAGTAATACTTATTATATAATATTTTGTTTTAATAAAATATTTCCCTTTTCAAAAGCTAGATTATAGGATAGTAATTTAAGCTCTTTGTAAACAGCGGTAAGCAGCTAATTTCGTATTTGTATAATTACAGTTCATTTAAATTAACATGTTTAAATATACACCTATTTACATACACAAACACACTGCAATTTGTTCCATTCACCATAGTTTCTGCAATAATATTTTCCAATATCTATAACAAATGCAGTGGTTCCTATGCAGCCATTCCACGTAGCACCATCATTACCCCCTTGCTAATGGAGCCGTCACATAATATCGCAATTGGGTACAAATTGTCGCCTACGTATTGGCGTAATATCCTGTCCGAAAGGCTATTTAACGGCCAATGCAGGAAGCCCTTGTTTATAGAGTTTTTAGCTCTATTTTGAACTGAACATTATTGGCTTGAAGTCGATTGAATGTGGGACCCGATTTTTAATCGTTTACTATTGGTCGGTTTTAATGAGACAGTTATTTCTATTACAATATAATAAAAAATGAAACAATCATTATTACATAATATAATAATATTAAAGAATGTTTGTTTTTTTTAATTGCAGACCATTATTATTTGTACTTCTATTTGGATAGCGTTAGACGTTCAAATCGTAAAGATGCATTCATAATATAATTATTTCTATGCTCAAATTACCTTATTAAATTATTTCATCTGATTTTAATCTTGTTAGTTAATAGTTAATTTTAATAGTTGTAATTTTACCTCATAACAATCAAAAAGTCAATATCATAACAATATGAACGTCTTAAAAAATTAAATTTAAATGTATAAACACGATTATATAACCATTGTGTACTTATAATCTTATCAACAAGTAACTCAGTTATAGTCTTTTCGCAAAAACCTCGAGCGAAATCAAACACGAAATTTCTGAATTCTATCAGTAAATGTAATTCTACAGTAATCATCGTATCAATATTCCATCGATGAAAAGGTAAAATACACATCTCAAATAAAAAGGTGGGTATGATATTCGTAATATATCTTCAATCTCATATATTGCGATCACGTGTGCCGTGAAAACATAACCTCCACGCAGCCTCTCAGCAGTAAATCTTAGCGAAAAATAACTACTGACTTGCTTCAGCTATTTGCTACGGAATGGGATGCTGTATCGCTGTGGATAAATAGTGCATCATGAGTTACGTAATGTTTTTATATTAGATTTTGTTTGGCCCTGGGACGAACTGGAATGAAACTGGAATATCATCACTTATAGCTGAAATAATGTGTATAATAAGTCATTGGTACAAAATTAAAAAAGGAAATAAGATTTGTATGGGCTGTTTTAAAATTTTCAAGGAGGTAAAGGGTAAAAAAGGATTGCCGACTTTAAATTTGAAAGGGATTAAGAAAGGATTGACGAGACGAAAAAAGGAAAGGACTGAAAAGGGTCAGGGGCGGATTTAATACGTTTCCTGCCCTAGGCCTATGAAAGATTGCCGCCGCCCTCCCCTCCGTGCTATAAAGCATAATAATTTAGATAAACTATAGAAAATAATTTAAAATGAAATGAAAACGATAGTCAGTGCGACCAATATAAGTATAACGAATATAAGTGATTTAATTAATTAATTCAGTGTATTTCAGATACTGATTCTTGCCATTTCTATTTGTAAGTAACAATTAATCGTTATCCACAAATTGCCTTTTGCCGTGCTTTCTGAGTAGCGACTTTGTTTAGCAAATCATCACAATCTAATGACCACCCAGATGGTTCAACCTGTCCTCTTTCGTTTTCCAAATTTTGCCGCCCCTAACTTTTGCCGCCCTAGGCCCGGGCCTGGAAGGGTATGGAGGAGGATATGGACCTCCATCCCACCCATTTACGGAACGAAACACAGTAGCATGCTACTATTTCACGCCGGTTTTCTGTGAGAGTGTGGTACTTACCCGGTGCAAACTGGCCCATTCCGTGCCGTGCTCGACTCCCACATAAGTTTTAGGTATTATACTTTTTTATATAGGGTGGAACTACACACGATCCAGCGTATGTTCGTCTTAGTGTCCTCCTCCTCAGTCGGTTCCTCACAGTTGAGGATCGTGACCTCTCGTCACTTTTTTGACGGTTTCTCTCCACCTGTTACGGTCTTCAGCTTGGTGGAGAGCGACGTTCATAGGTATGTCCAGCTGTTGGGTCACCTGATATGCCCATCTTCTTGGGCTACGGCCTCTCGGTCTCTTGCCTTCTACTTTTCCAGTAACAGTCAGCCTCTCTAGACTATCGAAATTGCGCGCAATATGGCCAAAGTACTGAAGTACGCGCTTTAGGCATTCAGTGGAGAGACGAGGTTGGTTGAGCATACCTAGCTCACTCAGAATAGATGCGTTGGTTCGTCTTAGTGTAAGTATGAGTAAATGAATGCACAGAGCTTCTCTTGCGTATATATCCTGTGCTATCCGCCGTCCGCTTGTCGTATGCACAAACGTTTGTTTTCATATTACAATGCAGATTTGTTGAATGCATGTTTCGTGATACGTGCAGGTGAGAGAGGCGAGAGAGAAGCCCTTGTGTAGAATAATGGAAGTGCTTAATCTTATTTAGCGTTACGTTTTGTTTCGGTCGTAGCAATAAATAGATCTTATGTACTAAGAACGCCTATATTACATAATAATTTATTTACCGTTCCAATATCCTTATACATTGCATAAATAGGGGATATAAAAAATCTTGAATTGATAGTAACGTGCTATTTTTCACTTTTATATCTATAATGGCATGCTTTAAAGTATTATTCAAAATAAATTACATTATGAAGTAAGAATTATTTAAAATGAAAATGCGGTAGAAGATAATATTATAACAGCTAGGTATTTGCAGTAATTTTTAAGAATGTTTATTATATTTATTCTATAAGTAGCAAGTCTAGACTAAACAAGTTTTATAAATAATAAGCTTATAATTTCCTTTCTAGGGATGGCCTTCGTAGGCAATATATACGTATGAAAAAAATAATGGTTAGTATTTAATAAAGAAAAGAAATCTCTACCATATTGTATTCCTTAAAACAATAATTCATATTGGTTTAGGAAGTTAATTTTGAACCAATTGATTTAAAAAAATTACAATAATATAGTGTAAATACATTTTTTTAAGTGAGGAAATCTTGCCCACCCAACCCACAGCCTGCGGAGATAAAGCCGTGGGTTATGTCGGATTCTTACCGACCAAAACCCCACTGTGTTCCGTCGAGCCGCTTAAGTGAAGGGGCCACGGGAGCTGGTTCAGATTCGTCCGCCACCCCCTCAGCGGCTGCCCGTTTCCGGGCCAGGCGCATATATTGTACCTACATGATCTTCTGAAAATAAAGAGGGTTATATAGAGTAATATTCATTCAAATTCAAATTCAAAATGATTAATTGTGATTCACAGGTTATAAGGAAGGTATTAACATTATATAAAGTTCTACTGTGATCTGCCTTGTGGTGTACAATTGTCAATTTTTACATAAATAATTTTTTATTGACTTATAAAGCGGGTTTGTATCAATAATCAAAAGTTAACAGTCATCAGTATTTAATAACCTAATACCTTTTGTGATTATATAAATGAATACCTATAATTATTTTCAAACAAAAAACTAAACCCCTTCAAATTGTCACAACTAGATGTGAATGGGACCACACAAGAGGCTTTAAAACGAAAAAAGATTCATCAAAACCCGTTCACCCAGTAAAAACTTATTAGATAGCAAACATTAAAAACAACTCCTCCTTTTTCGAAATCGGTTAAACATCAAAATTCTCGCATCCATGGTAAATCCTCAATCATCCTTGATAAAGCTTAGGTTGTATATTCATTAGTCGAATTCCATAACATTACATCCACGCATTAGCGATGCTCGTAAGATACAATTTTTCGTCCCCCACCGCTCCATCCGTAAGAACTTTGATAAACATCAAAGCTTATATAATTACGCCAGCAAGAGAATAAGACCTCCCAACTAATAAATCATAGTTACTATAATTAATTTTATTGCGCGAACATAACTGTTTTTGTTATTTATGCTCGCTCGTTTCCTTATTCTGGATTTTCGCTGTTTCCCTCTAATTTGTCTTAAAACTTTATTGTTTCTGTGCAAATACTGAAGGAAGGAACTCAGTGGACTGTGGCTTGCGTATTCGCCCGAAAAATCAAAAGAGGTTCAATATGATATGGTTATTTATAAAGCGTATTTATTATAGGGCATATAAGAAAACGAATATTTTGTATATTTTAAGTATACACACAATTAATTTATTGCATCCGTGAGTCGGAACAACTTAGGATATAGTTGAAAACCAGCGCCAGGCCAACGCTTGGCATAAGCTGAACTAGATCCTTTTTGGCGGTACTGTGGGACACATTATTACCTATTACACTTTTTAGTTATATTTTTTATATTATAATAATAATTTATTTTTCATTTATTGTTTAATTCTTTTGTGTTTTTCGTGTTTTGTGTCACATTGATTGATTTTATATTTTTAATGTAGCTCATGGGTGTATCTGTAAACGTTGTTACAAACTGTCTTTGTAAATTTGTACAAAATGAGTTTCCCGTTTTCGTCACTAAGTGCGCTACCTGTCTTTTTGTTCTTTGCTCAGAACGTAAAACTGTGTAATGCAACGTTAATTAAATAAATCGGTTCTATCAAGATCTACCAGTTTTATTGAGAATATTGCCAATTTCCAATAACATTGTCTCTCTAAGTGAATGTTTTTGTTTTCTTTATTTCTTTCATTCTTTATAGCGTAGTATATTAAGCGTAAAATATATAATAGTATAGTCAATAAATATTGGCAGTAATAAATCAGAATTCCAAGCATAAACATCTCTTTTACTTGGAATTTAAAGACTTTTTAGCGGATTTTAAACGCGATTTATTCAATACATTATTTAAATCGACGTTTCGAACACTTTACAGCGAGCGTGCTCACGGGGAGACACTCATGATTAATCGAGTTTAAAATCCATAAAAGTCTTTAAATTCTAAATAACTACGTAGAATCAGACACAAGAAAACACTCTCTTATTCTTATCACCCAGGTTCCGTCCTTACAATTTTCACAAAACCAAACCCGAGCGCAAGACACTGCCTGGTCAAAGTTTGTACAAGACAAATTTAGCACTAGCTGCTCGCCGTGGTTTCACCTGAGGTACATTATAGCTTATGTCACTCGGTGTAATAGCAGTTTTCTAGTATGAAAGAGTTTTTGAAATCTGTTCAGTCGTTCACGCGTGATAGCGTGACCAAGGGAAGTAGGGATTATATATATAGATTTATTTTTTTTTGTGCACACCAAAACGTATCAAACACTACAAATGAATAAGGTTCAAAATTCGAAAGCTTCTTTTATAATTCGCAGTAAATGATTAAGCTCTACGCCAATTGGTTTATTTTTCTGTCAAAACACGTGTATACTCGTACACATAAATTAAATTACCAGTTCCTATGAATATTTGTGTATTCATAATTCATTGCATTGAACATGCATTCATAACGACACAACGAAAGGAAATTTATTGCGTAAACCATATTAAATCTTTACAATTTTATACACAGAACAATTTCTTAAATACACTCGTATATTTACCCACTTTATTAACGGTTTTCTATAATGTTTTATTCCAATATCCTTCCTAGTATTTGTCGATGTATCTTCAAAGATCGCCCTAAACCAGTTATGATAATATTTGGTATATAGGTTAGGTTAGTTTAGTCTCCAAAATCAAACTTTAAGGTCATGAAAGAGGAGATAGAAATGAACTTGGGAAACTGTTGAAGCGCCGTGACTAAAACGTCAGTGAAAGCAGCCACCGGCTAAGTTAGTATATCATAACATAATAATCATAATCTATACTAATATTGTAAAGTTCAAGAGTTTGTCTGTTTGATTAACGCACTAATCTCAGCAATTACTGGTCCGATTAGAAAAAATCTTTCAGTGTTAGATAGCCTATTTATTGAGGAAGTGATGGGTTAATGAGTCACAAACACTATTTATTTAAGTATTGACTTTATTTTAAGCAAAAATACCGGGAATACATACAGTCACTTTAAATGTCACGGAGCAGAGAGAAAAAGATCAAGCGTGAGCTGGTGTTGCAAGGCGCAAAGTTCAAAAATTACAAAATTATATTTAACAGGAAGGTTATAGGCGATATATGTACGGGCGAAGCCGGGGTGGACCGCTAGTTATTAATATATAGACAGCCGAAAGAACTTTTTGTTAGTGTGTTGTGGATGAACTGATCAAAAACTGCTAAACCTACTTTGAAATTTATTATTATACTAGTAAAGAACCACATTGCTGAAGTTAAAAAATCTGTTTCTTTTGTTACCTACAATAAGCCGTGAGAGTCGGGGCAAGCGCCAAGTACCTATTTAAAAAAAAAATAAGTCGATTCTAGACATTCAAGCGAGTCTATTATAATGGTTATTTTTTAAAAAATCCTATCCGAAGGTTGCCTTGCAGAGATCGCTTATAAGCCATAAGGGCGACTATTTTCCGTATTTTTATGTGTTTTGAATAAAGTATGTTGTTTAGAAAATAAGAGTTTTTAACCGGATAAATAGAAATCAGGAATTCAAGCATAAAAATCTCTCTTATGTTTGTATTTTTCGGATTTTAAACGCGATTCTTTCATTATTCTAGTCAACTCGGCGTTTCGCTTTAAAGCGAATAAATAACATTTAAAATCCGTTAAAAAGTCTTTAATTTCTAAATGTACAATCGGTATTTGCTTAAATCCAACACTAGAAATTGTATGGTCGAATTGAGACCTCACTAGTTTATGTGAAAATCAGTTAAAACAAACTACATTCCATAAATTTAATTCATAAAACTCCAACAATAATCTAATTTAAGCGCCAACTGCTATCTGAAAATCTAGGTAATTAGAAATGCGAATGCATTAACTAATTTAAATAACATATTTAGATAAGCTCCGAAATTGAAATAAAAGTTAATTTTACGTGTGTACAATTCTGGTCACAATTGCGTCGCATTATTATAACGTTCACTCAACAACAGTATAATTTATTTGTAAACGATATTGTTATTAATTCGATTATATTATCCTTACTCATCCTATGCCTATCGATGAGGAGCTCTGACTTGACTGATTTATTTAAAAACTAGCTTTTGCCTGCGACTCCACACGCGTTAAATTCGAAGTAGTTTAATAGGTACAATTATACATATAATTCCCTTCCTTTTGAATCACTCTATCAGTCAAAAAGCTCATCAAAATTCGTTGTGTAGTTTTAAAGGTATTTAGATTGAAAGGTCTTTTCTAGTTTTAAACATAATTTTTAGACATCTTATTAGAAAAAATAAAATTTTGATGTTTTTTTTAACCTTACTCTATAACATTAAAAATGCGAAATTTTATTTATTTGTTTCTTTCATTCACATACATAAAAATGAGGTGTCATTCCCATGGGAAGATCCACTATCCACTATGATGTGTATTCGAATCCAGATATTAAAAATGTTTATAAATGGAACTCTAATTGTTAATTAGCTACAAAATTAACTACTAACTAGACTGAGCTTTTAAACATAAAAGTTACATATTACATATACTTTTACAAATGAACAGTCAGACAAAATTGGCTTTAAAAAAGTAACAGCATCCGCGAATAAACACTCCATTATTCATTTATATTAAACGTAGAATTCATTTATAAAAGCGAAAATAAAAACATCGCGTCGAATCTACAAATATTTCATCCAGTATTCCACCCGAAGCTCAAAGACATTAGGGAGAGGATTCGACAAAGAAAACACTTAAAATTCTGTCTCAAAGTCGAGAGATCGTTATCACGCGGTACTTACTTCTTGTAATTGTTTTCAATTCGTGCTCTTATTTTGCTCGTTTTAACTATATTCTTAATGATGGAGAATAATAAATTGTATGGAATCGTTTATTATTTATTTGTGTGTTACACGTGTTTCTGTTGTTTTATTTTATTTCATGTTACGATTAAATGAGTTACATTCAAAAGCCGTTTTCCGTAATAACGCGCTTTCACTAGAACTAGCCGTAACTATATGCCTTTGTTACAACTAGTTCTGACTCGAAAAATCCCTTCATTGTAACGCGTAAAGTATGTTGGTATTTCTATTACGTCACAATGTGGCTAGACACTGATGCATGACATTTTAGCACGTTGAAACACCTTACCCAGAAAGGAATTTCCTAAGTGTCCTCGCGGGCGAAGCCGCGGGCGGCAGCCAGTTGCAAATATAGCTATATTCTAATCGCTATATAAAACCGCTTCTACGATATGCGCATCCATTAAAATCCGTTCTCTAAAAATGAATCTTGACGCTAACTAAATTGCGTGTTCGCTAAAAGCGTTTATCGCTTGCCGTCATTTCATTCCCCTGAAAGCCTCCACAGGTGCTAATAATATCAGAAATAGGTCGTGACTACGTTACAGTCAGTTAGATATAAAAAATACGAGCTGGCATGCTGAATATGAGCTTTGAAGCGAATTGAAATGCAAAATTGATAAATAAAGCATAGTTGTAATTTCTATGTGGCTCGTAGTGTAATGAATGAATTTGTATGTGTGTATGTATTCATTTATTATGTAGCTGTGTGTGTATTAACAAGTTTAGTCACTGCCCCGGCTTCATTGTCTTTATGTTAGATAAATATTTGTTAGATAGATATGAAATCGTTATTCTTTTAAGATGGGTCGAGTTCCAAAAAAACTCTGACAGAGGTAGAAATAATCAATAAACGATAACCGTTTTTAATAATAAGTTGAATATGGTTTTATAATGAAATTGATTTTAAATAACCATACTAATTCAATCATCATCATCAGTACGTATTTGTTATCCTGCAGGGACATTGGCCATTATACACCATGCTTGCTAACTGCAGGTTAGTAGGTATCATATGACGTGGGACCTTTTAACCTTTGACATTCCGGTTACTTCACGATGTTTTCCTTCACCGTATCGAGCATTGGTGATGTAGATAATGTGTAGATAAATTGAAAAAAATACAATCAATTTACTCTCGCGAGCTCGTATGGTCGGACCCTGACTTTTCTAAAAAGTCTGAGGTCCTCTCCACAAATTAAATTAAAGAAGGCATTTTTTTGATAAACGTCTGAATAAATTAAAAACATGAAGGTTTATTTTAAGTTTAATAGAATAAAAAATTCAAATGAATGGACCAAATTAAATTTAAAGAATGGAAACAATGGAATCATGAGACGGGATTCGAACCCGCGTTGTATTCTGCTCCGTGGCAACGTGAGGTGGGGTCATGGGTGGCCAAGAGATCAGATCACATCATGTACTTTCATAAAATAATCTTGGAGTAACTATATTCTACGAGTATTCCTAATTCAAATGTTTATTTTCACTGCTATTGAAATTATCTTTATATTCTTTCTTTTATGTCCATCCCGTTCCAATAAATTAAATAATGGACTTTTCTCAATAGAATAATATAATGCAATCCATTACGATTTGAAATGATAAATTTCCATCCTCTGTACACTAGGGTAATCAAGAAACATTTCCGTAAATTTCAAAACTCGGAGCGTTGTTTCATCTAAAACATATTCTATAGGTACAATTTTAACCGACAAATTTAAAATTACTATCCAAGTTTATTGATTGATTTTTTATTTCCTATTTGTTATAGGAGAATGATTAATTAAAAATTAATTGTACATGATAATTCCATTGTAAATGCTACATTTTATCTTCTGTCTATACATACAAAAAAGGTGCTAGTTACACTATTAATAGATTAAGAACGGCTGAACTGATTGTGTTGAAATTTGGTACATATTTTGAGACCTAAGAAAGGACACTGGATAGTTATTTATATAAGCCTGGGTCTGCTTATCTTTAAAAAAACTTAAAAGAAGAAGAAGAAATTTCAAATAAAATATAAATTATCATAAGGTATATTTGCCTTGTATGATGATCCACGCTCCAAAAACTTCATTCTAATCATTTTCATTCGTTTTCATACATTTTCAACTAGCTGCGCCCCGCGGTTTCACCCGCATAAGTCCGTATCCCGTAGCAATATCGGGATATAAAGTTGCCTATACGTTATTCCAGTTGTTCAGCTATTTACGTGGGTGCAAATTTCATTGCATCGGTTCAGTAGTTTTTGCGTGAAAGAGCAACAAACACACACATACAAACTTTCGCATTTATAATATTAGTAGGATATTATATTAATATCATTTTCTCTTAACAGAACTGAAAATAAATGATAACATTTCTTTCAAAATCGGTCCACTGGCTTTTGCGTGAAAACGTTAGAAACATTAAAAGACAATAAACTCAAATGTTTTCTCTTTATAACATTCATTCCAATTAATGCTAATACCTTAAAATTTCGACGCAATTAACAAATTAATACGAAATTGTCATATCCCATGTAACATGGTGTGCATTACAGGTAGGTAATATAACAATATAGGATCATATGACAATATCTCCAGTTAACATAGATCATAGTAATTGAGTACTAGGTAATTTGAAAATGGACACTGCTAATATGTCTTGATCCGTGAACCAGTAAACAGCTCGCTCGCCGGTTAGTTTTTAGTAAACAAATCTTTTACTACACAAAGTATATGATTATTATTGGTACATAATAACGAGATTATCTGTGTTTTCCATTGGCATATTATAAGCTAGCTGTTCGCCCCGGCTTCGCCCGTGGTACACATATAGCCTATGTCACTCAGTAAAGTTGCAACTTACTAACGGTGAAAGAATTTTGAAAATCGTTCCAGTTGTTTTTGAGTTTATCCATTACAAACAAACAAACGAAAATACTAATTCTTTCTCTTTATAATATTAGTGTAGATGCTGTTGATATTTGTATAGACGTATTGACCCTTATAAAATAATGTAGAATAGAATATTTTTCCTTGAATAATATAAAAGTATTTAAAAAGGCGTTGGATGAAGATTAATTCATATTACCACCTGGAATCGGCAGTGTGGTCCTGTTGTATATGCTGATAGAAAAGTCTGCCTAATAAACTTGTAGGAAGACCTTTGCTTCAGATAGGTTTTGTGCATAATTGGCAATGGTGTGTAAAGTCCCACCAACTATCTTTAAAATGGCGAAAAATTGAACTTAAGATCGAATATATAAGATTTAAGTATAAGATACTTATATATAAGACTTAAGATGAAGAAGATAGGAAGAGAAGTGATCTGTGTCTTTTGTTTAGCGCTAGATCGTGCTATACAAAATCCTCCCAAAAACAGTCCAGGAAAATATAAACACAGGGTATCATTTAAAATTTTGTTCTTATTCATGTAACGTATATGACGTAGATACGTGTAAAAACCATAATTATTTTCATTAGCAAACATAGCATGAAAATATTTATGTCAAAGTTGTAATTATTAAATCTCTTATCGACTCGCATTCGAATTTGGTATTCGCTCAGTGCGAAGCCATGGTGGGGAGAAACTGATTTACCGTCAGCGCTACCCGTGGCTATATCCGAAACTA